>NW_026800232.1:0-175440 GCF_032191835.1 Heteronotia binoei | reverse complement strand
CTCTTTCTTTATCTCTCTCAATCTCTCTTTCTTCTTTTTCTCTCTTTTTCTCTCTTTTTTTCTCTCTCTCAATCATTTTCTTTCTCTTTCTTTCTTATTTCCTTCTTTCACTCTCTCTTTCTTTTTCTCTTTTTTCTTTCTTTTTTACTTTCTTTCTCTCTCTTTTTTCCTTTCTTTATCTCTCTGTCTTTCTCTTTCTCCTCTCTCTTTCTCTATCTCTCTTTCTTTCTTTCTTTCTTCCTTTCTTCATTTCTTTCTCTCTTTCTTTCTTTATCGCTCTCTCTCTGTTTCTCTCTTTATTTCTTTCACTCTCTTTCTCTCTCTCAATCTCTCTTTCTTTTCTTTCTCTTTCTCTCTCTCAGTCTCTTTTTTCTTTCTTTTTTCTTTCTCTCAATCTTTTTCTTTTTTTCTCTCTCAATCTCTTTCTTTCTTTCTTTCTTTCTTTTTTCTTTCTCTCAATCTTTTTCTTTCTTTTTCTCTCTCAATCTCTTTTTTCTTTCTCTTTCTTTCTTTCTTTCATTCTCTCTCTCTCAGTTTTTCTCTTTTTCTTTCTTTCTCTCTTCCTTTCTTTTTCCTTCTCTCTTTCTCTCTCTTTCTTTCATTCTCTCTCTCTTTTTCTTTTCCTCAGAAAAAAGAAAGTAAAAAAAGAGAGAAAGAAAGAGAGCAAGGAAAAACGAGAGAGGGACAGATAATAAATGGAAAAAGAGAGAAAAAGAAAGAGAGAACGAGGAAGGAAGGAAGGAAGGAAGGAAGAAAGAAAGAGCGAGTAAGAAAGACAGAGAGAAGGAAAGGAAGAGAGAGAGAAGGAAAAAGAAAGGAAGAGAAAGAAAGAAAGAGAAAAAGAGAGAGAAAGAACAAAAGAAAGAAAGAGAAAGAAAGAGATTGAGAGAAAAAAGAAAGCATAAGAGATTGAGAAAGAATGAAAAATGAGAGAGAGAGAGAACAAAAGAAAGAAAGAGAAAGAAAGAGAGAGAGAGAGAGAGAGAAAGAAAGAAAGAAAGAAAGAAAGAAAGAAAGAAAGAAAGAAAGAAAGAAAGAAAGAAAGAAAGAAAGAAAGAAAGAAAGAAAGAAAGAAAGAAAGAAAGAAAGAAAGAAAGAAAGAAAGAAAGAAAGAAAGAAAGAAAGAAAGAAAGAAAGAGAGTTTGAGAGTTTGGGGAACGGAAGGGAAGGGAGGGGAAAAGAGAGCAGGACAAAGAAAGAGAGAGAAAGAAAGAGAGAGAAAGAGAGAGAGAAAGAAAGAAAGAAAGAGAGGAAGACATCTCTCTTTCTTTCACTTTCTTTCGTTCTCTTTCTTTCTCTCTTTCTCTCTTTCTTTCCTTTTCTCTCATTCCCTCTCTCTTTTTCTTTTTCCTTACTCTTTCTTTCTCTCTTTCTCTTTTTCACTATCTTTCGCTCTCTTTTTCTCTTGTTCTCTTTCTCTTTTTCTCTTTATTACTTTCTCTCTCTTTCTCTCTTTCTTTCACTCTTACTTTCCTTCTCTCTCTCTCTTCCTTTCCTTCTCTCCCTCTCTTTCTTTCCTCCTTGCACTCTCTTTCTCTCTTTCTTTCTTTCACTCTTTCTTTCCTTCTCTCACTCTCTTCCTTTCCTTCTCTCCCTCTCTTTCTTTCCTCCTTGCACTCTCTTTCTCTCTTTCTTTCTTTCACTCTTTCTTTCCTTCTCTCCCTCTCTTTCTTTCCTCCTTGCTCTCTATTTCTTACTCTTTCTATCTTTTTTCTTTCTTTATCTGTATATCGCTTTCTGCCTTGCCTTGCATTCTTTCTTTCTTTCTTTCTTTCTTTCTTTCTTTCTTTCTTTCTTTCTTTCTATCTTTCTTTCTTTCTTTCTTTCCTTCTTTCTTTCTTTTTCTCTCTTTCCCTCTCTCTTTTCCTTGCTTTCTTTCTCTTTCCCTCTTTCTCTTGCTCTCTTTCTCTTTTTAGTTTCTTTCTTTCTCTTTCTGTCTTTCTCACTTTCTCTCTCTTACTCTCTTTCTCTCTCTTTTTTTTTTCATTCTTTAAATCCCTTTCTCTCTCTTTCTCCTCTCTCTCTGTCTCACTCTTGCTTGCTCTCTTTCTTTCTCTCTTTCTTTCTCTCAATCTCTCTTTCTTTCTCTTTATTTCTGTCATTCTCTCTATCTCTCTTGTTTCTTTGTTTCTTTCTTTCTCTTTCTTTTTCTCTCTTTCCTCTCTTCTTCTTTTTCCTCGCTCTCTTTCTTTTACTTTTTCTCTTTCTCTTTTTTACTTTCTTTCTTTCTTTCTTTTTTCTTTTTTCTTTCTTCTTTCTTTCTTTACTTCTTTCTTTCTCTCTCTCTCTCTTTCTTTTTCTCTCTTTCCGTCTCTCTTCTTCTTTTTCCTTGCTCTCTTTCTTTTTCTTTTTTACTTTCTCTCTCTCTTTCTTTCTCTTGCTTTTTGTTTCTCTCTTTTAGACTTTTCTCTTTCCCTCTCTATTCTTCTTTTTCCTTGCACTCTTTTTTTCTCTCTTTTTTACTTTCTTTCTTTCTCTCTCTCTTTCTGTTGCTTTTTACTGTCTTTCTCTTTTTCACTTTCTTTCTCGTTCTCGTTCTCTTTCTCTCTCACTCTCTTTCTCTCTCTTTCTTTCCTTGTTTCTTTGCTTCTTTGTTTCTTTCTCTCTCTCTCTATTTTCTTTCTTTATCTCTCTGTCTCTCTCTTTCTCTCCTCTTTCTCCTCTCTATCTCTCTGTCTCTTTCTTTCTCTCTTTCTTTCTCTGTCTCTCTCTCTTTCTCACTCTCAATCTATCTTTCATTCTCTCTCTCTCTCTTTCTCAATCTCTCTTTCTTACTTTTGTTCTCTCTCTCTCTCTCTTTCTCCCTTTCCTTCTCCCTTTCTTTCTTACTCTCTTTATTTCTCTTTCTTTTTCTCTCTTCCTTTCTCTGTCTCTCTCTCTTTCTCTAAATCGTTCTTTCTTTCTTCCTTCCTTCCTTTGTTTCTTTCTTTCTTTCTTTCTTTCTCTCTTTCTTTTTTAATTTCTTTCTGTCTTTCTCTTGCTTTTTTCTGTCTTTCTCTTTTTCACTTTCTTTCTCATTCTCTTTCTCTCTGTCTCTTTCTCTCTCTCTCTTTCTCTCCTCTTTCTCCTCTCTATCTCTCAATCTCTTTTTTCTTTCTTTCTTTCTCTGTCTCTCTCTTTCTCTCTCAATCTATCTTTCTTTCCTTCTCTCTCTCTCTCTCTTTCTTTCTCTCTTTCTTTCTCTTTCTCATTCTCTCTTTCTTACTTTTCTTCTCTCTCTCTTTCTCCCTTTCTTTCTCCCTTTCCTTCTTGCTCTCTTTCTTTTTCTCTCTTTCTTTTTCTCTCTTTCTTTTTCTCTTTCTTTCTCTTTCTCTCTCTCTCAATCTTCCTTTCTTTCTTTCTTTCCTTCTTTCCTTCCTTACTTCCTTCATTGTTTCTTCTCTCTTTCATTCATTCTTTCTTTTTCCCTCTCCCATCCCTTCCATTCAACAAGTCTCTTTCTCCCACTCTCCCTCTCTTTTCTTTTTTTTTCTTTCTTTCTTTCTTTCTTTCTTTCTTTCTTTCTTTCTTTCTTTCTTTCTTTCTTTCTTTCTTTCTTTCCTTCCTTCCTTCCTTCCTTCCTTCCTTCCTTCCTTCCTCCTTTCATTGTTCTTTCTCTCTTTCATTCATTCTTTCTTTTTCCCTCTACCTTCCCTTCCGTTTCCCAAAAGTCTCTTTCTCCCATTCTCTCCCTCTCTTTTCTTCTTTCTTTCTTTCTTTCTTTCTTTCTTTCTTTCTTTCTTTCTTTCTTTCTTTCTTTCTTTCTCTCTCTCTCTCTTTTTTCTTTTTCTTTCTTTCTTTCTTTCTCTGTCTCTCTCTTTCTCTCAATCTATCTTTCTTTCTCTCTCTCTCTCTTTCTTCCTCTTTCTCAATCTCACTTTCTTTCTTTTGTTCTCTCTCTCTCTCTCTTTCTCCCTTTCTTTCTCCCTTTCTTTCTTGCTCTTTCTTTCTCTTTCTTTTTCTCTCTTTCTTTTTCTCTTTCTTTCTCTGTCTGTCTCTCTTTCTCTCAATCTATCTTTCTTTCTTTCCTTCTTTCCTTCTTTCTTTCTCTCAATCTGTTTTTCTTTCTTTTTCTCTCTCAATCTCTCTTTCTTTCTTTCTTTCTCCCTTTTTTCTCTTTCTCTCTTTCTTCTTTTCTCTTTACCTCTCTCTTTTTCTTTGCTTTCTTTCTTTCTCTGTTTTACTTTCTTTCTTTCACTCTTTCCCTCTTTCTCTTGCTTTTTCTTTCTTTCTTTTTTTCTCTATATCTCTCTTTCGCTTTTCCTACTCTTCTCTCTCTGACTCACTCAGTAAGAAAGAGAGAGAAAGATAGGAAGAGAGAGAGAAGGAAAAAGAAAGGAAGCAAGAGGGAGAAAGAAAAAGAGAGAACAAAAAAAGAAAGAAAGGGAAAGAGAGAGATTGAGAAAAAGAAAGAAAGAAAGAAAGAAAGAAAGAAAGAAAGAAAGAAAGAAAGAAAGAAAGAAAGAAAGAAAGAAAGAAAGAAAGAAAGAAAGAAAGAAAGAAAGAAAGAAAGAAAGAAAGAAAGAAAGAAAGAGTTTGGGGGAATGAAAGGGAAGAGAGAGCGGGAGAAAGAAAGAAAAAGAGAGAGAGAGAGTGAAAGAAAGGGACAGGAAAGAGAGAGAGAGAGAAAGAAAGAGAGCAAGGAAGAAAGAAAGAGACACAGAGAGAGAGAGAGAGGAGAAAGAGGAGAGAAAGAGAGAGTCAGAGAGAGAAAGAAAGAAAGAAAAAAGGGAAAGGGAAAGGGAAAGGGAAAGAAAGGAAGGAAGGAAGGAAGGAAGGAAGGAAGGAAGGAAGGAAGGAAGGAAGGAAGGAAGGAAGGAAGGAAGGAAGGAAGGAGGGAAGGAAGGAAGGAAGGAAGAGAGATTGAGAGAGAAAAAGAAAGAAAGAAAGAAACTCTCTTTTTTCTGTCTTTCTCTCTCTCTTTCTTTCTTTTTCTCTCTTTCCCTCTCTCTTTTCCTTGCTTTCTTTCTTTCTCTCTTTCCCTCTTTCTCTTTCTTTCTTTCTCTTTTTTAGTTTCTTTCTTTCTCTCTCTGTCTTTCTCTTACTCTCTTTCTCACTTTCTCTCTCTCTCTCTCTCTTTCTTTCTTTCTTTCTTTCTTTCTTTCTTTCTTTCTTTCTTTCTTTCTTTCTCTCTCTCTCTCTCTTTCTCTCTCTCTCTTTTCATTCTTTCTTTATATCCCTGTCTCTCTCTTTCTCCTCTCTTTCTCTGTCTCACTCTTTCTTTCTTCCTTGCTCTCTTTCTTTCTCTCTCACTCTCTTTCTTTCTCTCTCTCTCAATCTTTCTTTTGTTCTCTCTCTCTTTCTCTTATTTGTTTATTTCTCTTTCTCTCTCTTTCTTTCTTTTCTCTTTCTTTTTCTCTCTTTCCCTTTCTCTTCTTCTTTTTCCTTGCTCTCTATCTTTTTCTCTTTTTCTTTTTTACTTTCTTTCCTTCTCTCTCTCTTTCTTTTTTCTTTCTTCTTTCTTTCTTTACTTCTTTCTTTCTTTCTCTTTCTCTCTCTTTTTCTTTCTTTCCATCTCTCTTCTTTTTCCTTGCTCTCTTTCTTTCTTTCTCTTTTTTACTTTCTCTCATTCTCTTGCACTTTGTTTCTTTCTCTCTTTTACATTCTTTCTTTCTCTCACTCTCTTTCTCTTTCTCTCACTCTCTTTCTCTTTCTTTCTTTTATTTGTTTCTTTCTTTCTCTCGCTCTCTCTATTTTCTTTCTTTATCTCTCTCTCTCTCTCTCTTTTTCTCCTCTTTCTCCTCTCTCTCGCTATGTCTCACTCTTTCTTTCCTGCTCTCTTTCTCTGTCTCTTTCTTTCTCTCAATCTATCTTTCTTTCTTTATCTCTCTCTCTTTCTCTCTATCTTTCTTTGTCTCTCTTTCTTTCTCTCTCTCAATCTATCTTCCTTTCTCTCTCTCTCTTTCTTTCTCTTTCTCAATCTCTATTTCTTTCCTTTGTTTCTCTCTTTCTTTCTCCCTTTCTTTCTCCCTCCCTTCCTTCCTTTCTTTCTTTCTTTCTTTCTTTCTTTCTTTCTTTCTTTCTCTCTCTCTCTCTTTCTTTTTTCTCTCTCTTTCCCTCTCACTTTTCCTTGCTTTCTTTCTTTCTCTCTTTTACTTTGTTTCTTTCTCTCTTTCTCTTGCTCTCTTTCTTTTTTAGTTTCTTTCTTTCTCTCTCTTTCTCATTTTCTCTCACTTTCTTTCTCACTCACTCTCTCTTTCTTTCTCTCTCTCTCTCTCTTCTTTCTTTATATCCCTGTCTCTCTCTTTCTCTCCTCTTTCTCCTCTCTCTATCTCTGTCTCACTCTTTCTTCCTTGCTCTCTTTCTTTCTCTCTCTCTCTTTCCTTCTCTCTCAATCTCTTTCTTTCTCATTCTTTCTTTCGTGCTCTCTCTCTCTTTCTCTTGTTTCTTTCTTTCTTTCCTTCTCTCTCTCTCTCTCTCTTCTTCTCTTTCCTTACTCTCTTTCTCTTTCTTTTTCTATTTCTGTTTTTTACTTTCTCTCTCTTTCTGTCTTTCTTTTTTCTTTATTCTTTCTTTCTTTACTTCTTTCATCCTTTCTCTCTCTCTCTCTCTTTCTTTCTTTTTCTCACTTTCCCCCTCTCTTCTTCTTTTTCCTTGCTCTCTTACTTTCTCTCTTTCTCTTTTATACGTTCTTTCTCTCTCTCTTTCTCTTGCTCTTTGTTTCTCTCTCTTTTTTCCTTTCTTTCTTTCTCGTTCTCTTTCTCTCACTCTCTTTCTCTCTCTCTTTTCTTTCTTTCTCACTCTCTCTCTCTCTCTCTGTATATATATATATATTCTTTTTCTTTCTTTCTTTATCTCTGTCTCGCCCTTTCTCTCCACTTTCTCCCCTCTATTTCTCTATCTTTCTTTCTTGCTCTCTTTGTTCCTCTTTCTCTCTTTCTTTTTCTGTCTATCTCTTTCTATCTCTCTCTCAATCTAACTTTCTTTCTTTGTTTCTCTCTCTCACTTTCTCTCTCTTTTTTCTTTCTTTATGTGTCTCTCACTTTCTGCGTTGCCTGGCATTCTCTCTCTCTCTCTTTCTCTCTCTCTCTCTTTCTCTCTCTCTCTTTCTTTCTTTCTCTCTCTCTCTCTCTGTCTCTCTCTTTCTCTCTTCTTTCTCCCCTCTATCTATGTCTCTATCTTTTTTTCTTGCTCTCTTTCTTACTCTTTCTCTTTTTCTTTTTCTGTCTCTCTCTCTTTCTTTCTCTCTCTCTCAATCTATCTTTCTTTCTTTGTTTCTCTCTCTCTTTCTCTCTCTTTTTTCTTTCTTTATGTGTCTCTCACTTTCTGCCTTGCCTTGCATTCTCTCTTTCTCTCCTTCTCTCTTTTTTCTTTCTTTCTTTCTTTCTATCTTTCTTTCTTTCTTTTCTTCCTTCCTTCCTTTCTCTCTCTTTTCGTTCATTCTTTATATCCCTGTCTCTCTCTTTCTCCTCTCTCTCTGTCTCACTCTTTCTTTCTTCCTTGCTCTCTATCTTTCTCTCTTAATCTTTCTTTCTCTCAATCTCTCTTTCTTTGTTTCGTTCTCTCTCTCTTTCCCCCTCTTTTTTGTTTCTTTGTTTCAATCCCTCTCTTTCTTTTTCTCTTTTTCTTTTTTTTTCTTTGTCTTTTTTACTTTCTTTCTTTCTCTCTCTTTCTTTTTTCTTGCTTTTTTTTCTTTACTTCTTTATTTCTTTCTTTCTCTCTCTCTTTCTTTTTCTCTCTTTCCATCTCTCTTCTTCTCTTCAATGCTCTCTTACTTTCTTTTTTTCTCTTTTTTACTTTATTTCTTTCTCTCTCTCTTTCTCTTGCTCTTTGTTTCTCTCTCTTTTTTACTTTCTTTCTTTCTCGTACTCTTTTTCTCTCACTCTCTTTCTCTCTCACTTTCTTTTTTCTTCCTTTCTTTATTTCTTTCTCTCTCTCTCTGTTTTCTTTCTTTATCTCTCTGTCTCTCTCTCTCCTCTTTCTCTCAATGTCTCTCTTTCTTTCTTGCTCTCTTTCTCTTTCTTTTTCTTTCTCTTTTTTCTCTGTCTCTCTCTTTTTCTCTCTCTCAATCTATCTTTCTTTCTCTCTCTCTTTCTTTCTCTTTCTCAATCTCTTTTCTTTCTTTTGTTCTCTCTCTGTCTTTCTCTTTTTCTTTCTTTTTTCTTTCTTTCTTTCTTTCTTTCTTCCTTCCTTACTTCCTTCCTTTCTTTCTTTCTCTCTCTCTTTCTCTTTCTCTCTTTCTTTTCTCTCTCTTTCCCTCTCTCTTTTCCCTTGCTTTCTTATTTTCTCTCTTTTACTTTCTTCCTTTCTCTCTTTCTTTCACTCTTTTTTTGCTTTCTCTTTTTTACTTTAACTCTTTCTCTCTTTCTTTCTCTCATTCTCTTTCTCATGCACTAGCTCTTTCTTTCTTTCATTCTCTCTCTCTTTTTTCTTTTTTCTTTATATCTCTTTTAGTCATAAGAACATAAGAACATAAGAGAAGCCATGTTAGATCAGGCCAATGGCCCATCAAGTCCAACATTCTGTGTCACACAGCGGCCAAATATATATATATATATATATATATATATATATACACACACACACACACACTGTGGCTAATAGCCACTGATGGACCTCTGCTCCATATTTTTATCTAACCCCTTCTTGAAGGTGGCTATGCTTGTGGACGCCACCACCTCCTGTGGCAGTGAATTCCTCATGTTAATCACCCTTTGGGTGAAGAAGTACTTCCTTTTATCCGTTTTAACCTGTCTGCTCAGCAATTTCTTCTAATCAGTTTATCGAATTCATACAAGCGATAACGAGATAGCAATAGCTAGTAACTATGTAATCTTATATAATTATAACAAACATCTTCTTACTGTTTTTCCATAATTCTACGTAGCATTCTATTAAGCTTACATTGGTGTTCATAGTAGAAAGCGATTGAACGGATTCATTACAATACTGCAAAGAAATCAAGCAGGACTAAATCCACGTAATTCAGGGTAACCATAACAAATATTCGCTAATGGTTTTTCTAAAATTCTCCGTTTAATTCTAATCAGTTTACAATGGCACTCTTTATAGAAAGAGATTTATCGGATTCATACAAGCAATGACGAGATAGCAATATCTAATAACTATGTAATCTTATAAAATTATAACAAACATCTACTTACTCTTTTTCCATAATTCTACGTAGCATTCTATTAAGCTTACATTGGTGTTCATAGTGGAAAGCGATAAATCGGATATATAACAGTATTGCAGAGTAATCAAGCAGGTCTAAATCCATGTAATTCAAGGTTACCATAACAAACATTCGCTAAGGGTTTTTCTAAAATTCTACGTTTAATTCTAATCAGTTTACAATGGCACTCTTTATGGACAGAGATTTATCGGATTCATACAAGCGATGACGAGATAGCAATATCTAATAACTATGTAATCTTATATAATTATAACAAACATCTTCTTACTGTTTTTCCATAATTCTACGTAGGCGCGAGCCGAAGGGTGAGAGCTAAAGGGCTCTTGGCCTGTGGCTCTTTGCCTGGGGGCTTCCTAAGGACCAGGAACCCAGATCCCTGATTTCCTTGTTCTCCCAATAAGGTAAGTTGACCTTCCAGAAGGGGAGCCACGTAAACAACAGCATTTAAAGAGGACTGTATATTTAATATATATATCATGAAGGTAGAATGCCAGCAGGGGGGTGGGGGCTTTCCAGTGTTTTGCACTGAGTGTCACATGTATGACTATCTGCCCACAGGACAGAAGTCTTGGGTGTGTGCTCGATGCAAGGAGCTCCTGGTCCTCAGGGAACGAGTTCGTACCCTTGAGGGCGAGGTGACTGCCCTGGAGAAGCAGAGACGGTCAGTTAGGCAATTGGGGAAGACTCTTGGGGGTGTATTAGATGAGCCCCACTCTGAATGTGGCAGCCCCGTTGCTGCCAGAGAGCGTGAGGGTCTAGAGGGAACAGGGCACCTTGCTGAGGATAAGGGGAATGCGCCCTCAGAAGGGACCTCTTCTTCGGTTGGTGAGCGGGTACCCTTTCGCGCCAAGGAACCATCCCTGGGCAGGGGGAGAGGGGGGGTCTTGGTAGTTGGTGATTCGATCCTTAGGCAAGTAGACAGCTGGGTGGCGAAACCGCGTATTGACCGTATGGTGACTTGCCTGCCTGGTGCGAAGGTAGCGGACATTACGCGTGTAGTAGATAGGCTGATAGACAGTGCTGGGGAGGAGCCTGTGGTCATGGTGCATGTTGGCACCAACGATGTGGGGAAATGCAGTCGTGAGGTCCTGGAGGAGAAATTTAGGCTGCTAGGTGGGAGACTTAAGGCCAGGACCTCCAAGGTGGCCTTCTCGGAAGTGCTACCTGTTCCACGTGCAGGGCAGGAGAGACAGGCGCAAATTAGAAGTCTCAATGTGTGGATGAGACGATGGTGTAAAGAGGAAGGGTTTAAGTTTGTTAGGCACTGGGATGCTTTCTGGAACAAGCCGGAGCTGTACAAAAGAGACGGTCTCCACTTGTCTCCGGATGGAACCAGGCTGCTGGCGCTTAAAATCAAAAAGGTGGCAGAGCAGTTTTTAAACTAAATCTTGGGGGAAAGCCGACAGGAGATGGAATGTCTCTGGTTCGGGAGGACTCGTCTCAAAGAGATGAAGGGTTGGCTTCTATTTTTCTACCGAGTAACGGATCAGAGTTGTCCACTGTGATGGTGACAAACAGTATGGACTGTCTGCTAGAGTCTCGAGGCGGCAGGAGAGAGGTGGCGGGACTAGCTTGCTTGGGAAATTATAAATGTTTGTATGCAAATGCTAGAAGTGTCCGAAGTAAAATTGGTGAATTGGAATGTTTAGTGTTGGGAGAAAACATAGACATTGTGGGAATTTCAGAAACTTGGTGGAATGAGGAGAATCAGTGGGACACGGTGATTCCTGGATATAAGTTATATCGGAAGGATAGGGAGGGAAGGGTTGGAGGTGGGGTGGCTCTGTATGTCAGAGAGGATATACGGTCCAGTAAGACTGAGGTCAGAGAATTAGATTCCCTTTTAGAAATGCTTTGGGTTGAAATAGAGGACCCAAAAGGAAATTTAACTATGGGAGTTTGTTATCGCCCACCAAATCAAAAGAGAGAGGACGATTATAATATGATGGAGGGATTAAAGATAGCGGCTAAACGTAAAAACTGTGTCGTAATAGGTGATTTTAACTACCCGCAGATTGATTGGGTCAATATGTGTTCTGGTCGAGAGAAAGAGATTGAGTTTCTTGATGCTCTCAATGACTGTGCTATGGAGCAGATGGTCTCAGAACCTACCAGGGGTGGGGCGATCCTGGATCTGGTCCTAAGTAATGCCCAAGACTTGGTGAGAGACGTAAAAGTGATTGCGCCGCTTGGGAACAGTGACCATAATGTTATTAATTTCACCATTTGTATAAATAGGGAGTTGCCCAAAAAGACCGCCACAACCACATTTAACTTTAAAAGGGGTAAATTCTCTGAGATGAGGAGGCATGTGAGGAGGAAACTGAAAGGAAAGGTAAATACGGTCAAAACCCTTGGGGAAGCTTGGAGACTATTTAAAACTATAATCCTAGAAGCTCAGATAAAATACATACCACAAGTTAGGAAAGGCACAAACAGGTATAAGAAGAGGCCAGCATGGCTAACAAACAAAGTAATGGAAGCTGTAAAAGGTAAGAAGGACTCCTTTAAGCGGTGGAAAACCAGTCCAAGTGAGATTAATAAAAGGGAACACAGGCAGTGGCAAATCAAATGCAAGACTGTGATCAGGCAGGCAAAAAGGGACTATGAGGAGCATATTGCAAAAAACATAAAGACCAACAATAAAAATTTCTTCAAATATATTAGAAGTAGGAAACCAGCCAGGGAAGCAGTGGGGCCCTTGGATGACCATGGGGTAAAAGGATTACTGAAGGAGGATGGGGAAATGGCTGAGAAGCTGAACGCATTTTTTGCCTCCGTCTTCACCGTGGAAGATGAGAAGTGTTTGCCCGCCCCAGAACCACTAATATTGGAAGGGGTGTTGAAAGACCTGAGTCAGATTGAGGTGACAAAAGAGGAGGTCCTACAACTGATAGACAAATTAAAAACTAATAAGTCACCGGGTCCGGATGGCATACATCCGAGAGTTCTGAAAGAACTCAAAGTTGAACTTGTGGATCTTCTAACAAAAATCTGTAATCTTTCATTGAAATCTGCCTCCGTTCCTGAGGACTGGAAGGTAGCAAATGTCACCCCCATCTTTAAAAAGGGTTCCAGAGGAGATCCGGGAAATTACAGGCCAGTCAGTCTGACTTCAATACCGGGAAAGTTGGTAGAAACCATTATCAAGGACAGAATGAGTAGGCACATTGATGAACACGGGTTATTGAGGAAGACTCAGCATGGGTTCTGCAAGGGAAGATCTTGCCTCACTAACCTGTTACATTTCTTTGAGGGGGTGAACAAACATGTGGACAAAGGAGACCCGATAGATGTTGTTTACCTTGACTTCCAGAAAGCTTTTGATAAAGTTCCTCATCAAAGGCTCCTTAGAAAGCTTGAGAGTCATGGAGTAAAAGGACAGGTCCTCTTGTGGATCAAAAACTGGCTGAGTAATAGGAAGCAGAGAGTGAGTATAAATGGGCAGTCTTCGCAGTGGAGGACGGTAAGCAGTGGGGTGCCGCAGGGCTCGGTACTGGGTCCCATCCTCTTTAACTTGTTCATAAATGATTTAGAGTTGGGAGTGAGCAGTGAAGTGGCCAAATTTGCGGATGACACTAAATTGTTCAGGGTGGTGAGAACCAGAGAGGATTGTGAGGAACTCCAAAGGGATCTGTTGAGGCTGGGTGAGTGGGCGTCAACGTGGCAGATGCGGTTCAATGTGGCCAAGTGCAAAGTAATGCACATTGGGGCCAAGAATCCCAGCTACAAATACAAGTTGATGGGGTGTGAACTGGCAGAGACAGACCAAGAGAGAGATCTTGGGGTCATGGTAGATAATTCACTGAAAATGTCAAGACAGTGTGCGTTTGCAATAAAAAAGGCCAACGCCATGCTGGGAATTATTAGGAAGGGAATTGAAAACAAATCAGCCAGTATCATAATGCCTCTGTATAAATCGATGGTGCGGTCTCATTTGGAGTACTGTGTGCAGTTCTGGTCGCCGCACCTCAAAAAGGATATTATAGCATTGGAGAAAGTTCAGAAAAGGGCAACTAAAATGATTAAAGGGCTGGAACACCTTCCCTATGAAGAAAGGTTGAAACGCTTAGGGCTCTTTAGCTTGGAGAAACGTCGACTGAGGGGTGACATGATAGAAGTTTACAAGATAATGCATGGGATGGAGAAAGTAGAGAAAGAAGTACTTTTCTCCCTATCTCACAATACAAGAACTCGTGGGCATTCGATGAAATTGCTGAGCAGACAGGTTAAAACGGATAAAAGGAAGTACTTCTTCACCCAAAGGGTGATTAACATGTGGAATTCACTGCCACAGGAGGTGGTGGCGTCCACAAGCATAGCCACCTTCAAGAAGGGGTTAGATAAAAATATGGAGCAGAGGTCCATCAGTGGCTATTAGCCACAGTGTGTGTGTGTGTGTGTGTGTGTGTGTGTGTATATATATATATATATATATATATATATTTGGCCGCTGTGTGACACAGAATGTTGGACTGGATGGGCCATTGGCCTGATCTAACATGGCTTCTCTTATGCTCTTATGAATCGGATAAATCTCGTTCCATAAAGAATGCCATTGTAAACTGATTAGAATTCAACATAGAATTTTAAAAAAACACTTAGCGAATATCTCTTAAGGTTACCTTGAATTACTTGGATTTAGTCCTGCTTGATTTCTCTGCAGTACTGTGATGAATCCGCTCAATCGCTTTCCACTATGAACACCAATATAAGCATAATAGAATACTACGTAGAATTATGGAAAAACAGTAAGAAGATGTTTGTTATAATTATATAAGATTACATAGTTATTAGATATTGCTATCTCGTCATCGCTTGTATGAATCCGATAAATCTCTGTCCATAAAGAGTGCCATTGTAAACTGATTAGAATTAAACGTAGAATTTTAGAAAAACCCTTAGCGAATGTTTGTTATGGTAACCTTGAATTACATGGATTTAGACCTGCTTGATTACTCTGCAATACTGTTATATATCCGATTTATCGCTTTCCACTATGAACACCAATGTAAGCTTAATAGAATGCTACGTAGAATTATGGAAAAAGAGTAAGTAGATGTTTGTTATAATTTTATAAGATTACATAGTTATTAGATATTGCTATCTCGTCATTGCTTGTATGAATCCGATAAATCTCTTTCTATAAAGAGTGCCATTGTAAACTGATTAGAATTAAACGGAGAATTTTAGAAAAACCATTAGCGAATATTTGTTATGGTTACCCTGAATTACGTGGATTTAGTCCTGCTTGATTTCTTTGCAGTATTGTAATGAATCCGTTCAATCGCTTTCTACTATGAACACCAATGTAAGCTTAATAGAATGCTACGTAGAATTATGGAAAAACAGTAAGAAGATGTTTGTTATAATTATATAAGATTACATAATTACTAGCTATTGCTATCTCGTCATCGCTTGTATGAATCCGACAAATCTCTTTCTATAAAGAATGCCATTATAAACTGATTAGAATTAAACGTAGAATTTTAGAAAAACCCTTAGCGAATGTTTGTTATGGTTCCTTGAATTACATGGATTTACTCCTGCTTGATTTCTCTGCAGTGATTTCTTCTGTGAAGAATCCGTTCAATCGCTTTCCACTATGAACACCAATGTAAGCTTAATAGAATACTACGTAGAATTATGGAAAAACAGTAAGAAGATGTTTGTTATAATTATATAAGATTACATAGTTACTAGCTATTGCTATCTCGTCATCGCTTGTATGAATCCGACAAATCTCTTTCTATAAAGAATGCCATTATAAACTGATTAGAATTAAACGTAGAATTTTAGAAAAACCCTTAGCGAATATTTGTTATGGTTCCTTGAATTACATGGATTTACTCCTGCTTGATTTCTCTGCAGTGATTTCTTCTGTGAAGAATCCGTTCAATCGCTTTCCACTATGAACACCAATGTAAGCTTAATAGAATGCTACGTAGAATTATGGAAAAACAGTAAGAAGATGTTTGTTATAATTATATAAGATTACATAGTTACTAGCTATTGCTATCTCGTCATCGCTTGTATGAATCCGACAAATCTCTTTCTATAAAGAATGCCATTATAAACTGATTAGAATTAAACGTAGAATTTTAGAAAAACCCTTAGCGAATGTTTGTTATGGTTCCTTGAATTACGTGGATTTAGTCCTGCTTGATTTCTTTGCAGTATTGTAATGAATCCGTTCAATCGCTTTCTACTATGAACACCAATGTAAGCTTAATAGAATGCTACGTGGAATTATGGAAAAACAGTAAGAAGATGTTTGTTATAATTATATAAGATTACATAGTTACTAGCTATTGCTATCTCGTCATCGCTTTTATGAATCCGACAAATCTCTTTCTATAAAGAATGCCATTATAAACTGATTAGAATTAAACGTAGAATTTTAGAAAAACCCTGAGCGATTGTTTGTTATGCTTTCCTTGAATTACATGGATTTAGTCCTGCTTGATTTCTCCGCAGTGATTTCTTCTGTGAAGAATCCGATCAATCGCTTTCCACTATGAACACCAATGTAAGCTTAATAGAATGCTACGTAGAATTATGGAAAAACAGTAAGAAGATGTTTGTTATAATTATATAGGATTACACAGTTATTAGATATTGCTATCTCGTCATGGCTTGTATGAATCCGGTAAATCTCTTTCCATAAAGAGTGCCTTTGTAAACTGATTAGAATTAAACGTAGAATTTTAGAAAAACCCTTAGCGAATGTTTGTTATGGTTCCTTGAATTACATGGATTTAGTCCTGCTTGATTTCTCTGCAGTGATTTCTTCTGTGAAGAATCCGTTCAATCGCTTTCCACTATGAACACCAATGTAAGCTTAATAGAATGCTACGTAGAATTATGGAAAAACAGTACATCGAGGTAAAAAGATGTTTGTTATAATTATATAAGATTTCATAGTTACTACGTATTGCTTTCTCATCACCGCTTGTATGAATCCGATGAATCTTTTTCATAAAGAATGCCATTGTAAACTGATTAGAATTAAACGTAGAATTTTACAAAAACCTTTAGCGAATGTTTGTTATGGTTACCTTGAATTACATGGATTTAGACCTGCTTGATTACTCTGCAATACTGTTATATATCCGATTTATCGCTTTCCACTATGGACACCAATGTAAGCTTAATAGAATGCTACGTAGAATTATGGAAAAACAGTAAGTAGATGTTTGTTATAATTATGTAAGATTACATAGTTACAAGGTATTGCTATCTCCTCATCACTTGTATGAATCCGATAAATCTGTTTCCATAAAGAATGCCATTGTAAACTGATTAGAATTAAACGTAGAATTTTAGAAAAACCCTGAGCGAATGTTTGTTTTGGTTACCTTGAATTACATGGATTTAGACCTGCTTGATTTCTCTGCAGTACTGTGATGAATCCGTTCAATCGCATTCCACTATGAACACCAATGTAAGCTTAAAAGAATGCTACGTAGAATTATGGAAAAACAGTAAGTAGATGTTTGTTATAATTATATAAGATTACATCGTTATTAGATATTGCTATCTCGTCATTGCTTGTATGAATCCGATAAATCTCTTTCTATAAAGAGTGCCATTGTAAACTGATTAGAATTAAACGGAGAATTTTAGAAAAACCCTTAGTGAATATTTGTTATGGTTACCCTGAATTACGCGGATTTAGTCCTGCTTGATTTCTTTGCAGTATTGTAATGAATCCGTTCAATCGCTTTCTACTATGAACACCAGTGTAAGCTTAATAGAATGCTACGTGGAATTATGGAAAAACAGTAAGAAGATGTTTGTTATAATTATATAAGATTACATAGTTACTAGCTATTGCTATCTCGTCATCGCTTTTATGAATCCGACAAATCTCTTTCTATAAAGAATGCCATTATAAACTGATTAGAATTAAACGTAGAATTTTAGAAAAACCCTGAGCAATTGTTTGTTATGCTTTCCTTGAATTACATGGATTTAGTCCTGCTTGATTTCTCCGCAGTGATTTCTTCTGTGAAGAATCCGATCAATCGCTTTCCACTATGAACACCAATGTAAGCTTAATAGAATGCTACGTAGAATTATGGAAAAACAGTAAGAAGATGTTTGTTATAATAATATAGGATTACACAGTTATTAGATATTGCTATCTCGTCATGGCTTGTATGAATCCGGTAAATCTCTTTCCATAAAGAGTGCCTTTGTAAACTGATTAGAATTAAACGTAGAATTTTAGAAAAACCCTTAGCGAATGTTTGTTATGGTTCCTTGAATTACATGGATTTAGTCCTGCTTGATTTCTCTGCAGTGATTTCTTCTGTGAAGAATCCGTTCAATCGCTTTCCACTATGAACACCAATGTAAGCTTAATAGAATGCTACGTAGAATTATGGAAAAACAGTAAGTAGATGTTTGTTATAATTATGTAAGATTACATAGTTACAAGGTATTGCTATCTCCTCATCACTTGTATGAATCCGATAAATCTGTTTCCATAAAGAATACCATTGTAAACTGATTAGAATTAAACGTAGAATTTTAGAAAAACCCTGAGCGAATGTTTGTTTTGGTTACCTTGAAATACATGGATTTAGACCTGCTTGATTTCTCTGCAGTACTGTGATGAATCCGTTCAATCGCATTCCACTATGAACACCAATGTAAGCTTAATAGAATGCTACGTAGAATTATGGAAAAACAGTAAGTAGATGTTTCTTATAATTATATAAGTTTACATAGTTATTAGATATTGCTATCTCGTCATCGCTTCTATGAATCCGGTATATCTCTTTCCATAAAGAGTGCCTTTGTAAACTGATTAGAATTAAACGTAGAATTTTAGAAAAACCCTTAGCGAATGTTTGTTATGGTTACCTTGAATTACATGGATTTAGACCTGCTTGATTACTCTGCAATACTGTTATATATCCGATTTATCGCTTTCCACTATGGACACCAATGTAAGCTTAATAGAATGCTACGTAGAATTATGGAAAAAAAGTAAGTAGATGTTTGTTATAATTATGTAAGATTACATAGTTACAAGGTATTGCTATCTCCTCATCACATGTATGAATCCGATAAATCTGTTTCCATAAAGAATGCCATTGTAAACTGATTAGAATTAAACGTAGAATTTTAGAAAAACCCGGAGCGAATGTTTGTTTTGGTTACCTTGAATTACATGGATTTAGACCTGCCTGATTTCTCTGCAGTACTGTGATGAATCCGTTCAATCGCATTCCACGATGAACACCAATGTAAGCTTAATAGAATGCTACGTAGAATTATGAAAAAACAGTAAGTAGATTTTTGTTATAATTATATAAGTTTACATAGTTATTAGATATTGCTATCTCGTCATCGCTTGTATGAATCCGGTAAATCTCTTTCCATAAAGAGTGCCTTTGCAAACTGATTAGAATTAAACGTAGAATTTTAGAAAAACCCTTAGCGAATGTTTGGTATGGTTACCTTGAATTACATGGATTTAGACCTGCTTGATTACTCTGCAATACTGTTATATATCCGATTTATCGCTTTCCAATATGGACACCAATGTAAGCTTAATAGAATGCTACGTAGAATTATGGAAAAACAGTAAGTAGATGTTTGTTATAATTATGTAAGATTACATAGTTACAAGGTATTGCTATCTCGTCATCGCTTGTATGAATCCGATAAATCTGTTTCCATAAAGAATGCCATTGTAAACTGATTAGAATTAAACGTAGAATTTTAGAAAAACCCGGACCGAATGTTTGTTTTGGTTACCTTGAATTACATGGATTTAGACCTGCTTGATTTCTCTGCAGTACTGTGATGAATCCGTTCAATCGCATTCCACTATGAACACCTATGTAAGCTTAAAAGAATGCTACGTAGAATTATGGAAAAACAGTAAGTAGATGTTTGTTATAATTATATAAGATTACATCGTTATTAGATATTGCTATCTCGTCATTGCTTGTATGAATCCGATAAATCTCTTTCTATAAAGAGTGCCATTGTAAACTGATTAGAATTAAACGGAGAATTTTAGAAAAACAGCGAATATTTGTTATGGTTACCCTGAATTACGTGGATTTAGTCCTGCTTGATTTAATTGCAGTATTGTAATGAATCCGTTCAATCGCTTTCTACTATGAACACCAATGTAAGCTTAATAGAATGCTACGTAGAATTATGGAAAAAGAGTAAGAAGATGTTTGTTATAATTATATAAGATTACATAGTTACTAGCTATTGCTATCTCGTCATCGCTTTTATGAATCCGACAAATCTCTTTCTATAAAGAGTGCCATTGTAAACTGATTAGAATTAAACGGAGAATTTTAGAAAAACCCTTAGTGAATATTTGTTATGGTTACCCTGAATTACGCGGATTTAGTCCTGCTTGATTTCTTTGCAGTATTGTAATGAATCCGTTCAATCGCTTTCTACTATGAACACCAATGTAAGCTTAATAGAATGCTACGTAGAATTATGGAAAAACAGTAAGAAGATGTTTGTTATAATTATATAAGATTACATAGTTACTAGCTATTGCTATCTCGTCATCGCTTGTATGAATCCGACAAATCTCTTTCTATAAAGAATGCCATTATAAACTGATTAGAATTAAACGTAGAATTTTAGAAAAACCCTTAGCGAATGTTTGTTATGGTTCCTTGAATTACGTGGATTTAGTCCTGCTTGATTTCTCTGCAGTGATTTCTTCTGTGAAGAATCCGTTCAATCGCTTTCCACTATGAACACCAATGTAAGCTTAATAGAATGCTACGTAGAATTATGAAAAAACAGTAAGTAGATGTTTGTTATAATTATATAAGTTTACATAGTTATTAGATATTGCTATCTCGTCATCGCTTGTATGAATCCGGTAAATCTCTTTCCATAAAGAGTGCCTTTGCAAACTGATTAGAATTAAACGTAGAATTTTAGAAAAACCCTTAGCGAATGTTTGGTATGGTTACCTTGAATTACATGGATTTAGACCTGCTTGATTACTCTGCAATACTGTTATATATCCGATTTATCGCTTTCCAATATGGACACCAATGTAAGCTTAATAGAATGCTACGTAGAATTATGGAAAAACAGTAAGTAGATGTTTGTTATAATTATGTAAGATTACATAGTTACAAGGTATTGCTATCTCGTCATCGCTTGTATGAATCCGATAAATCTGTTTCCATAAAGAATGCCATTGTAAACTGATTAGAATTAAACGTAGAATTTTAGAAAAACCCGGACCGAATGTTTGTTTTGGTTACCTTGAATTACATGGATTTAGACCTGCTTGATTTCTCTGCAGTACTGTGATGAATCCGTTCAATCGCATTCCACTATGAACACCTATGTAAGCTTAAAAGAATGCTACGTAGAATTATGGAAAAACAGTAAGTAGATGTTTGTTATAATTATATAAGATTACATCGTTATTAGATATTGCTATCTCGTCATTGCTTGTATGAATCCGATAAATCTCTTTCTATAAAGAGTGCCATTGTAAACTGATTAGAATTAAACGGAGAATTTTAGAAAAACAGCGAATATTTGTTATGGTTACCCTGAATTACGTGGATTTAGTCCTGCTTGATTTAATTGCAGTATTGTAATGAATCCGTTCAATCGCTTTCTACTATGAACACCAATGTAAGCTTAATAGAATGCTACGTAGAATTATGGAAAAAGAGTAAGAAGATGTTTGTTATAATTATATAAGATTACATAGTTACTAGCTATTGCTATCTCGTCATCGCTTTTATGAATCCGACAAATCTCTTTCTATAAAGAGTGCCATTGTAAACTGATTAGAATTAAACGGAGAATTTTAGAAAAACCCTTAGTGAATATTTGTTATGGTTACCCTGAATTACGCGGATTTAGTCCTGCTTGATTTCTTTGCAGTATTGTAATGAATCCGTTCAATCGCTTTCTACTATGAACACCAATGTAAGCTTAATAGAATGCTACGTAGAATTATGGAAAAACAGTAAGAAGATGTTTGTTATAATTATATAAGATTACATAGTTACTAGCTATTGCTATCTCGTCATCGCTTGTATGAATCCGACAAATCTCTTTCTATAAAGAATGCCATTATAAACTGATTAGAATTAAACGTAGAATTTTAGAAAAACCCTTAGCGAATGTTTGTTATGGTTCCTTGAATTACGTGGATTTAGTCCTGCTTGATTTCTCTGCAGTGATTTCTTCTGTGAAGAATCCGTTCAATCGCTTTCCACTATGAACACCAATGTAAGCTTAATAGAATGCTACGTAGAATTATGGAAAAACAGTACATCGAGGTAAAAAGATGTTTGTTATAATTATATAAGATTTCATAGTTACTACGTATTGCTTTCTCATCATCGCTTGTATGAATCCGATGAATCTTTTTCATAAAGAATGCCATTGTAAACTGATTAGAATTAAACGTAGAATTTTACAAAAACCTTTAGCGAATGTTTGTTATGGTTACCTTGAATTATATGGATTTAGTCCTGCTTGATTTCTCTGCAGTACTGTTATGAATCCGTTTAATCGCTTTCCACTATGAACACCAATGTAAGCATAATAGAATACTACGTAGAATTATGGAAAAACAGTAAGTAGATGTTTGTTATAATTATATAAGATTACATAGTTATTAGATATTGCTATCTCGTCATTGCTTGTATGAATCCGATAAATCTCTTTCTATAAAGAGTGCCATTGTAAACTGATTAGAATTAAACGGAGAATTTTAGAAAAACAGCGAATATTTGTTATGGTTCCCTGAATTACGTGGATTTAGTCCTGCTTGATTTCTTTGCAGTATTGTAATGAATCCGTTCAATCGCTTTCTACTATGAACACCAATGTAAGCTTAATAGAATGCTACGTGGAATTATGGAAAAACAGTAAGAAGATGTTTGTTATAATTATATAAGATTACATAGTTACTAGCTATTGCTATCTCGTCATCGCTTTTATGAATCCGACAAATCTCTTTCTATAAAGAATGCCATTATAAACTGATTAGAATTAAACGTAGAATTTTAGAAAAACCCTGAGCGATTGTTTGTTATGCTTTCCTTGAATTACATGGATTTAGTCCTGCTTGATTTCTCCGCAGTGATTTCTTCTGTGAAGAATCCGATCAATCGCTTTCCACTATGAACACCAATGTAAGCTTAATAGAATGCTACGTAGAATTATGGAAAAACAGTAAGAAGATGTTTGTTATAATTATATAGGATTACACAGTTATTAGATATTGTTATCTCGTCATGGCTTGTATGAATCCGGTAAATCTCTTTCCATAAAGAGTGCCTTTGTAAACTGATTAGAATTAAACGTAGAATTTTAGAAAAACCCTTAGCGAATGTTTGTTATGGTTCCTTGAATTACATGGATTTAGTCCTGCTTGATTTCTCTGCAGTGATTTCTTCTGTGAAGAATCCGTTCAATCGCTTTCCACTATGAACACCAATGTAAGCTTAATAGAATGCTACGTAGAATTATGGAAAAACAGTACATCGAGGTAAAAAGATGTTTGTTATAATTATATAAGATTTCATAGTTACTACGTATTGCTTTCTCATCATCGCTTGTATGAATCCGATGAATCTTTTTCATAAAGAATGCCATTGTAAACTGATTAGAATTAAACGTAGAATTTTACAAAAACCTTTAGCGAATGTTTGTTATGGTTACCTTGAATTACATGGATTTAGACCTGCTTGATTACTCTGCAATACTGTTATATATCCGATTTATCGCTTTCCACTATGGACACCAATGTAAGCTTAATAGAATGCTACGTAGGATTATGGAAAAACAGTAAGTAGATGTTTGTTATAATTATGTAAGATTACATAGTTACAAGGTATTGCTATCTCCTCATCACTTGTATGAATCCGATAAATCTGTTTCCATAAAGAATGCCATTATAAACTGATTAGAATTAAACGTAGAATTTTAGAAAAACCCTGAGCGAATGTTTGTTTTGGTTATTTTGAATTACATGGATTTAGACCTGCTTGATTTCTCTGCAGTACTGTGATGAATCCGTTCAATCGCATTCCACTATGAACACCAATGTAAGCTTAAAAGAATGCTACGTAGAATTATGGAAAAACAGTAAGTAGATGTTTGTTATAATTATATAAGATTACATCGTTATTAGATATTGCTATCTCGTCATTGCTTGTATGAATCCGATAAATCTCTTTCTATAAAGAGTGCCATTGTAAACTGATTAGAATTAAACGGAGAATTTTAGAAAAACCCTTAGTGAATATTTGTTATGGTTACCCTGAATTACGCGGATTTAGTCCTGCTTGATTTCTTTGCAGTATTGTAATGAATCCGTTCAATCGCTTTCTACTATGAACACCAGTGTAAGCTTAATAGAATGCTACGTAGAATTATGGAAAAACAGTAAGAAGATGTTTGTTATAATTATATAAGATTACATAGTTACTAGCTATTGCTATCTCGTCATCGCTTGTATGAATCCGACAAATCTCTTTCTATAAAGAATGCCATTATAAACTGATTAGAATTAAACGTAGAATTTTAGAAAAACCCTTAGCGAATGTTTGTTATGGTTCCTTGAATTACATGGATTTAGTCCTGCTTGATTTCTCTGCAGTGATTTCTTCTGTGAAGAATCCGTTCAATCGCTTTCCACTATGAACACCAATGTAAGCTTAATAGAATGCTACGTAGAATTATGGAAAAACAGTATATCGAGGTAAAAAGATGTTTGTTATAATTATATAAGATTTCATAGTTACTACGTATTGCTTTTTCATCATCGCTTGTATGAATCCGATGAATCTTTTTCATAAAGAATGCCATTGTAAACTGATTAGAATTAAACGTAGAATTTTACAAAAACCTTTAGCGAATGCTTGTTATGGTTACCTTGAATTATATGGATTTAGTCCTGCTTGATTTCTCTGCAGTACTGTTATGAATCCGTTTAATCGCTTTCCACTATGAACACCAATGTAAGCATAATAGAATACTACGTAGAATTATGGAAAAACAGTAAGTAGATGTTTGTTATAATTATATAAGATTACATAGTTATTAGATATTGCTATCTCGTCATTGCTTGTATGAATCCGATAAATCTCTTTCTATAAAGAGTGCCATTGTAAACTGATTAGAATTAAACGGAGAATTTTAGAAAAACAGCGAATATTTGTTATGGTTCCCTGAATTACGTGGATTTAGTCCTGCTTGATTTCTTTGCAGTATTGTAATGAATCCGTTCAATCGCTTTCTACTATGAACACCAATGTAAGCTTAATAGAATGCTACGTGGAATTATGGAAAAACAGTAAGAAGATGTTTGTTATAATTATATAAGATTACATAGTTACTAGCTATTGCTATCTCGTCATCGCTTTTATGAATCCGACAAATCTCTTTCTATAAAGAATGCCATTATAAACTGATTAGAATTAAACGTAGAATTTTAGAAAAACCCTGAGCGATTGTTTGTTATGCTTTCCTTGAATTACATGGATTTAGTCCTGCTTGATTTCTCCGCAGTGATTTCTTCTGTGAAGAATCCGATCAATCGCTTTCCACTATGAACACCAATGTAAGCTTAATAGAATGCTACGTAGAATTATGGAAAAACAGTAAGAAGATGTTTGTTATAATTATATAGGATTACACAGTTATTAGATATTGTTATCTCGTCATGGCTTGTATGAATCCAGTAAATCTCTTTCCATAAAGAGTGCCTTTGTAAACTGATTAGAATTAAACGTAGAATTTTAGAAAAACCCTTAGCGAATGTTTGTTATGGTTCCTTGAATTACATGGATTTAGTCCTGCTTGATTTCTCTGCAGTGATTTCTTCTGTGAAGAATCCGTTCAATCGCTTTCCACTATGAACACCAATGTAAGCTTAATAGAATGCTACGTAGAATTATGGAAAAACAGTACATCGAGGTAAAAAGATGTTTGTTATAATTATATAAGATTTCATAGTTACTACGTATTGCTTTCTCATCATCGCTTGTATGAATCCGATGAATCTTTTTCATAAAGAATGCCATTGTAAACTGATTAGAATTAAACGTAGAATTTTACAAAAACCTTTAGCGAATGTTTGTTATGGTTACCTTGAATTACATGGATTTAGACCTGCTTGATTACTCTGCAATACTGTTATATATCCGATTTATCGCTTTCCACTATGGACACCAATGTAAGCTTAATAGAATGCTACGTAGGATTATGGAAAAACAGTAAGTAGATGTTTGTTATAATTATGTAAGATTACATAGTTACAAGGTATTGCTATCTCCTCATCACTTGTATGAATCCGATAAATCTGTTTCCATAAAGAATGCCATTATAAACTGATTAGAATTAAACGTAGAATTTTAGAAAAACCCTGAGCGAATGTTTGTTTTGGTTATTTTGAATTACATGGATTTAGACCTGCTTGATTTCTCTGCAGTACTGTGATGAATCCGTTCAATCGCATTCCACTATGAACACCAATGTAAGCTTAAAAGAATGCTAC
This sequence comes from Heteronotia binoei, assembly GCF_032191835.1. Taxonomy (NCBI): domain Eukaryota; kingdom Metazoa; phylum Chordata; class Lepidosauria; order Squamata; family Gekkonidae; genus Heteronotia; species Heteronotia binoei. The sequence continues at coordinate 149,785 of NW_026800232.1, read as the reverse complement.
GTAGAATTATGGAAAAACAGTAAGTAGATGTTTGTTATAATTATATAAGATTACATCGTTATTAGATATTGCTATCTCGTCATTGCTTGTATGAATCCGATAAATCTCTTTCTATAAAGAGTGCCATTGTAAACTGATTAGAATTAAACGGAGAATTTTAGAAAAACCCTTAGTGAATATTTGTTATGGTTACCCTGAATTACGCGGATTTAGTCCTGCTTGATTTCTTTGCAGTATTGTAATGAATCCGTTCAATCGCTTTCTACTATGAACACCAGTGTAAGCTTAATAGAATGCTACGTAGAATTATGGAAAAACAGTAAGAAGATGTTTGTTATAATTATATAAGATTACATAGTTACTAGCTATTGCTATCTCGTCATCGCTTGTATGAATCCGACAAATCTCTTTCTATAAAGAATGCCATTATAAACTGATTAGAATTAAACGTAGAATTTTAGAAAAACCCTTAGCGAATGTTTGTTATGGTTCCTTGAATTACATGGATTTAGTCCTGCTTGATTTCTCTGCAGTGATTTCTTCTGTGAAGAATCCGTTCAATCGCTTTCCACTATGAACACCAATGTAAGCTTAATAGAATGCTACGTAGAATTATGGAAAAACAGTATATCGAGGTAAAAAGATGTTTGTTATAATTATATAAGATTTCATAGTTACTACGTATTGCTTTTTCATCATCGCTTGTATGAATCCGATGAATCTTTTTCATAAAGAATGCCATTGTAAACTGATTAGAATTAAACGTAGAATTTTACAAAAACCTTTAGCGAATGCTTGTTATGGTTACCTTGAATTATATGGATTTAGTCCTGCTTGATTTCTCTGCAGTACTGTTATGAATCCGTTTAATCGCTTTCCACTATGAACACCAATGTAAGCATAATAGAATACTACGTAGAATTATGGAAAAACAGTAAGTAGATGTTTGTTATAATTATATAAGATTACATAGTTATTAGATATTGCTATCTCGTCATTGCTTGTATGAATCCGATAAATCTCTTTCTATAAAGAGTGCCATTGTAAACTGATTAGAATTAAACGGAGAATTTTAGAAAAACAGCGAATATTTGTTATGGTTCCCTGAATTACGTGGATTTAGTCCTGCTTGATTTCTTTGCAGTATTGTAATGAATCTGTTCAATCGCTTTCTACTATGAACACCAATGTAAGCTTAATAGAATGCTACGTAGAATTATGGAAAAACAGTAAGAAGATGTTTGTTATAATTATATAAGATTACATAGTTACTAGCTATTGCTATCTCGTCATCGCTTTTATGAATCTGACAAATCTCTTTCTATAAAGAATGCCATTATAAACTGATTAGAATTAAACGTAGAATTTTAGAAAAACCCTGAGCGATTGTTTGTTATGCTTTCCTTGAATTACATGGATTTAGTCCTGCTTGATTTCTCCGCAGTGATTTCTTCTGTGAAGAATCCGATCAATCGCTTTCCACTATGAACACCAATGTAAGCTTAATAGAATGCTACGTAGAATTATGGAAAAACAGTAAGAAGATGTTTGTTATAATTATATAGGATTACACAGTTATTAGATATTGTTATCTCGTCATGGCTTGTATGAATCCAGTAAATCTCTTTCCATAAAGAGTGCCTTTGTAAACTGATTAGAATTAAACGTAGAATTTTAGAAAAACCCTTAGCGAATGTTTGTTATGGTTCCTTGAATTACATGGATTTAGTCCTGCTTGATTTCTCTGCAGTGATTTCTTCTGTGAAGAATCCGTTCAATCGCTTTCCACTATGAACACCAATGTAAGCTTAATAGAATGCTACGTAGAATTATGGAAAAACAGTACATCGAGGTAAAAAGATGTTTGTTATAATTATATAAGATTTCATAGTTACTACGTATTGCTTTCTCATCATCGCTTGTATGAATCCGATGAATCTTTTTCATAAAGAATGCCATTGTAAACTGATTAGAATTAAACGTAGAATTTTACAAAAACCTTTAGCGAATGTTTGTTATGGTTACCTTGAATTACATGGATTTAGACCTGCTTGATTACTCTGCAATACTGTTATATATCCGATTTATCGCTTTCCACTATGGACACCAATGTAAGCTTAATAGAATGCTACGTAGGATTATGGAAAAACAGTAAGTAGATGTTTGTTATAATTATGTAAGATTACATAGTTACAAGGTATTGCTATCTCCTCATCACTTGTATGAATCCGATAAATCTGTTTCCATAAAGAATGCCATTATAAACTGATTAGAATTAAACGTAGAATTTTAGAAAAACCCTGAGCGAATGTTTGTTTTGGTTATTTTGAATTACATGGATTTAGACCTGCTTGATTTCTCTGCAGTACTGTGATGAATCCGTTCAATCGCATTCCACTATGAACACCAATGTAAGCTTAAAAGAATGCTACGTAGAATTATGGAAAAACAGTAAGTAGATGTTTGTTATAATTATATAAGATTACATCGTTATTAGATATTGCTATCTCGTCATTGCTTGTATGAATCCGATAAATCTCTTTCTATAAAGAGTGCCATTGTAAACTGATTAGAATTAAACGGAGAATTTTAGAAAAACCCTTAGTGAATATTTGTTATGGTTACCCTGAATTACGCGGATTTAGTCCTGCTTGATTTCTTTGCAGTATTGTAATGAATCCGTTCAATCGCTTTCTACTATGAACACCAGTGTAAGCTTAATAGAATGCTACGTAGAATTATGGAAAAACAGTAAGAAGATGTTTGTTATAATTATATAAGATTACATAGTTACTAGCTATTGCTATCTCGTCATCGCTTGTATGAATCCGACAAATCTCTTTCTATAAAGAATGCCATTATAAACTGATTAGAATTAAACGTAGAATTTTAGAAAAACCCTTAGCGAATGTTTGTTATGGTTCCTTGAATTACATGGATTTAGTCCTGCTTGATTTCTCTGCAGTGATTTCTTCTGTGAAGAATCCGTTCAATCGCTTTCCACTATGAACACCAATGTAAGCTTAATAGAATGCTACGTAGAATTATGGAAAAACAGTATATCGAGGTAAAAAGATGTTTGTTATAATTATATAAGATTTCATAGTTACTACGTATTGCTTTTTCATCATCGCTTGTATGAATCCGATGAATCTTTTTCATAAAGAATGCCATTGTAAACTGATTAGAATTAAACGTAGAATTTTACAAAAACCTTTAGCGAATGCTTGTTATGGTTACCTTGAATTATATGGATTTAGTCCTGCTTGATTTCTCTGCAGTACTGTTATGAATCCGTTTAATCGCTTTCCACTATGAACACCAATGTAAGCATAATAGAATACTACGTAGAATTATGGAAAAACAGTAAGTAGATGTTTGTTATAATTATATAAGATTACATAGTTATTAGATATTGCTATCTCGTCATTGCTTGTATGAATCCGATAAATCTCTTTCTATAAAGAGTGCCATTGTAAACTGATTAGAATTAAACGGAGAATTTTAGAAAAACAGCGAATATTTGTTATGGTTCCCTGAATTACGTGGATTTAGTCCTGCTTGATTTCTTTGCAGTATTGTAATGAATCTGTTCAATCGCTTTCTACTATGAACACCAATGTAAGCTTAATAGAATGCTACGTAGAATTATGGAAAAACAGTAAGAAGATGTTTGTTATAATTATATAAGATTACATAGTTACTAGCTATTGCTATCTCGTCATCGCTTTTATGAATCTGACAAATCTCTTTCTATAAAGAATGCCATTATAAACTGATTAGAATTAAACGTAGAATTTTAGAAAAACCCTGAGCGATTGTTTGTTATGCTTTCCTTGAATTACATGGATTTAGTCCTGCTTGATTTCTCCGCAGTGATTTCTTCTGTGAAGAATCCGATCAATCGCTTTCCACTATGAACACCAATGTAAGCTTAATAGAATGCTACGTAGAATTATGGAAAAACAGTAAGAAGAGGTTTGTTATAATTATATAGGATTACACAGTTATTAGATATTGATATCTCGTCATGGCTTGTATGAATCCGGTAAATCTCTTTCCATAAAGAGTGCCTTTGTAAACTGATTAGACTTAAACGTAGAATTTTAGAAAAACCCTGAGCGAATGTTTGTTTTGGTTACCTTGAATTATATGGATTTAGTCCTGCTTGATTTCTCTGCAGTACTGTTATGAATCCGTTTAATCGCTTTCCACTATGGACACCAATGTAAGCTTAATAGAATGCTACGTAGAATTATGGAAAAACAGTAAGAAGATGTTTGTTATAATTATATAGGATTACACAGTTATTAGATATTGCTATCTCGTCATGGCTTGTATGAATCCGGTAAATCTCTTTCCATAAAGAGTGCCTTTGTAAACTGATTAGAATTAAACGTAGAATTTTAGAAAAACCCTGAGCGAATGTTTGTTTTGGTTACCTTGAATTACATGGATTTAGACCTGCTTGATTTCTCTGCAGTACTGTGATGAATCCGTTCAATCGCATTCCACTATGGACACCAATGTAAGCTTAATAGAATGCTACGTAGAATTATGGAAAAACAGTACATCGAGGTAAAAAGATGTTTGTTATAATTATATAAGATTTCATAGTTACTACGTATTGCTTTCTCATCATCGCTTGTATGAATCCGATGAATCTTTTTCATAAAGAATGCCATTGTAAACTGATTAGAATTAAACGTAGAATTTTACAAAAACCTTTAGCGAATGTTTGTTATGGTTACCTTGAATTATATGGATTTAGTCCTGCTTGATTTCTCTGCAGTACTGTTATGAATCCGTTTAATCGCTTTCCACTATGAACACCAATGTAAGCATAATAGAATACTACGTAGAATTATGGAAAAACAGTAAGTAGATGTTTGTTATAATTATATAAGATTACATAGTTATTAGATATTGCTATCTCGTCATTGCTTGTATGAATCCGATAAATCTCTTTCTATAAAGAGTGCCATTGTAAACTGATTAGAATTAAACGGAGAATTTTAGAAAAACAGCGAATATTTGTTATGGTTCCCTGAATTACGTGGATTTAGTCCTGCTTGATTTCTTTGCAGTATTGTAATGAATCTGTTCAATCGCTTTCTACTATGAACACCAATGTAAGCTTAATAGAATGCTACGTAGAATTATGGAAAAACAGTAAGAAGATGTTTGTTATAATTATATAAGATTACATAGTTACTAGCTATTGCTATCTCATCATCGCTTTTATGAATCCGACAAATCTCTTTCTATAAAGAATGCCATTATAAACTGATTAGAATTAAACTTAGAATTTTAGAAAAACCTTGAGCGATTGTTTGTTATGCTTTCCTTGAATTACATGGATTTAGTCCTGCTTGATTTCTCCGCAGTGATTTCTTCTGTGAAGAATCCGATCAATCGCTTTCCACTATGAACACCAATGTAAGCTTAATAGAATGCTACGTAGAATTATGGAAAAACAGTAAGAAGATGTTTGTTATAATTATATAGGATTACACAGTTATTAGATATTGCTATCTCGTCATGGCTTGTATGAATCCGGTAAATCTCTTTCCATAAAGAGTGCCTTTGTAAACTGATTAGACTTAAACGTAGAATTTTACAAAAACCCTTAGCGAATGTTTGTTATGGTTACCTTGAATTACATGGATTTAGACCTGCTTGATTACTCTGCAATACTGTTATATATCCGATTTATCGCTTTCCACTATGGACACCAATGTAAGCTTAATAGAATGCTACGTAGAATTATGGAAAAACAGTAAGTAGATGTTTGTTATAATTATGTAAGATTACATAGTTACAAGGTATTGCTATCTCCTCATCACTTGTATGAATCCGATAAATCTGTTTCCATAAAGAATACCATTGTAAACTGATTAGAATTAAACGTAGAATTTTAGAAAAACCCTGAGCGAATGTTTGTTTTGGTTACCTTGAAATACATGGATTTAGACCTGCTTGATTTCTCTGCAGTACTGTGATGAATCCGTTCAATCGCATTCCACTATGAACACCAATGTAAGCTTAATAGAATGCTACGTAGAATTATGGAAAAACAGTAAGTAGATGTTTCTTATAATTATATAAGTTTACATAGTTATTAGATATTGCTATCTCGTCATCGCTTCTATGAATCCGGTATATCTCTTTCCATAAAGAGTGCCTTTGTAAACTGATTAGAATTAAACGTAGAATTTTACAAAAACCCTTAGCGAATATTTGTTATGGTTACCTTGAATTACATGGATTTAGACCTGCTTGACTACTCTGCAATACTGTTATATATCCGATTTATCGCTTTCCACTATGGACACCAATGTAAGCTTAATAGAATGCTACGTAGAATTATGGAAAAACAGTAAGAAGATGTTTGTTATAATTATATAGGATTACACAGTTATTAGATATTGCTATCTCGTCATGGCTTGTATGAATCCGGTAAATCTCTTTCCATAAAGAGTGCCTTTGTAAACTGATTAGAATTAAACGTAGAATTTTAGAAAAACCCTGAGCGAATGTTTGTTTTGGTTACCTTGAATTACATGGATTTAGACCTGCTTGATTTCTCTGCAGTACTGTGATGAATCCGCTCAATCGCATTCCACTATGGACACCAATGTAAGCTTAATAGAATGCTACGTAGAATTATGGAAAAACAGTAAGTTGATGTTTGTTATAATTATGTAAGATTACATAGTTACAAGGTATTGCTATCTCCTCATCGCTTGTATGAATCCGATAACTCTGTTTCCATAAAGAATGCCATTGTAAACTGATTAGAATTAAACGTAGAATTTTAGAAAAACCCTGAGCAAATGTTTGTTTTGGTTACCTTGAATTACATGGATTTAGACCTGCTTGATTTCTCTGCAGTACTGTGATGAATCCGTTCAATCGCATTCCACTATGAACACCAATGTAAGCTTAAAAGAATGCTACGTAGAATTATGGAAAAACAGTAAGTAGATGTTTGTTATAATTATATAAGATTACATCGTTATTAGATATTGCTATCTCGTCATTGCTTGTATGAATCCGATAAATCTCTTTCTATAAGGAGTGCCATTGTAAACTGATTAGAATTAAACGGAGAATTTTAGAAAAACCCTTAGTGAATATTTGTTATGGTTACCCTGAATTACGCGGTTTTAGTCCTGCTTGATTTCTTTGCAGTATTGTAATGAATCCGTTCAATCGCTTTCTACTATGAACACCAATGTAAGCTTAATAGAATGCTACGTAGAATTATGGAAAAACAGTAAGATGATGTTTGTTATAATTATATAAGGTTACATAGTTACTAGCTATTGCTATCTCGTCATCGCTTGTATGAATCCGACAAATCTCTTTCTATTAAGAATGCCATTATAAACTGATTAGAATTAAACGTAGAATTTTAGAAAAACCCTTAGCGAATGTTTGTTATGGTTCCTTGAATTACATGGATTTAGTCCTGCTTGATTTCTCTGCAGTGATTTCTTCTGTGAAGAATCCGTTCAATCGCTTTCCACTATGAACACCAATGTAAGCTTAATAGAATGCTACGTAGAATTATGGAAAAAAAGTAAGTAGATGTTTGTTATAATTATGTAAGATTACATAGTTACAAGGTATTGCTATCTCCTCATCACTTGTATGAATCCGATAAATCTGTTTCCATAAAGAATACCATTGTAAACTGATTAGAATTAAACGTAGAATTTTAGAAAAACCCGGAGCGAATGTTTGTTTTGGTTACCTTGAAATACATGGATTTAGACCTGCTTGATTTCTCTGCAGTACTGTGATGAATCCGTTCAATCGCATTCCACTATGAACACCAATGTAAGCTTAATAGAATGCTACGTAGAATTATGGAAAAACAGTAAGTAGATGTTTCTTATAATTATATAAGTTTACATAGTTATTAGATATTGCTATCTCGTCATCGCTTCTATGAATCCGGAATATCTCTTTCCATAAAGAGTGCCTTTGTAAACTGATTAGAATTAAACGTAGAATTTTACAAAAACCCTTAGCGAATGTTTGTTATGGTTACCTTGAATTACATGGATTTAGACCTGCTTGATTACTCTGCAATACTGTTATATATCCGATTTATCGCTTTCCACTATGGACACCAATGTAAGCTTAATAGAATGCTACGTAGAATTATGGAAAAACAGTAAGAAGATGTTTGTTATAATTATATAGGATTACAAAATTATTAGATATTGCTATCTCGTCATGGCTTGTATGAATCCGGTAAATCTCTTTCCATAAAGAGTGCCTTTGTAAACTGATTAGAATTAAACGTAGAATTTTAGAAAAACCCTGAGCGAATGTTTGTTTTGGTTACCTTGAATTACATGGATTTAGACCTGCTTGATTTCTCTGCAGTACTGTGATGAATCCGTTCAATCGCATTCCACTATGAACACCAATGTAAGCTTAATAGAATGCTACGTAGAATTATGGAAAAACAGTAAGTAGATGTTTCTTATAATTATATAAGTTTACATAGTTATTAGATATTGCTATCTCGTCATCGCTTGTATGAATCCGGTAAATCTCTTTCCATAAAGAGTGCCTTTGCAAACTGATTAAAATTAAACGTAGAATTTTAGAAAAACCCTTAGCGAATGTTTGGTATGGTTACCTTGAATTACATGGATTTAGACTTGCTTGATTACTCTGCAATACTGTTATATATCCGATTTATCGCTTTCCACTATGGACACCAATGTAAGCTTAATAGAATGCTACGTAGAATTATGGAAAAACAGTAAGTAGATGTTTGTTATAATTATGTAAGATTACATAGTTACAAGGTATTGCTATCTCGTCATCGCTTGTATGAATCCGATAAATCTGTTTCCATAAAGAATGCCATTGTAAACTGATTAGAATTAAACGTAGAATTTTAGAAAAACCCTGAGCGAATGTTTGTTTTGGTTACCTTGAATTACATGGATTTAGACCTGCTTGATTACTCTGCAGTACTGTGATGAATCCGTTCAATAGCATTCCACTATGAACACCAATGTAAGCTTAATAGAATGCTACGTAGAATTATGGAAAAACAGTATGTAGATGTTTGTTATAATTATATAAGATAACATAGTTATTAGATATTGCTATCTCGTCATCGCTTGTATGAATCCGATAAATCTCTTTCTATAAAGAGTGCCATTGTAAACTGATTAGAATTAAACGGAGAATTTTAGAAAAACAGCGAATATTTGTTATGGTTACCCTGAATTACGTGGATTTAGTCCTGCTTGATTTCTTTGCAGTATTGTAATGAATCCGTTCAATCGCTTTCTACTATGAACACCAATGTAAGCTTAATAGAATGCTACGTAGAATTATGGAAAAACAGTAAGAAGATGTTTGTTATAATTATATAAGATTACATTGTTACTAGCTATTGCTATCTCGTCAACGCTTGTATGAATCCGACAAATCTCTTTCTATAAAGAATGCCATTATAAACTGATTAGAATTAAACGTAGAATTTTAGAAAAACCCTGAGCGATTGTTTGTTATGCTTTCCTTGAATTACATGGATTTAGTCCTGCTTGATTTCTCCGCAGTGATTTCTTCTGTGAAGAATCCGATCAATCGCTTTCCACTATGAACACCAATGTAAGCTTAATAGAATGCTACGTAGAATTATGGAAAAACAGTAAGAAGATGTTTGTTATAATTATATAGGATTACACAGTTATTAGATATTGCTATCTCGTCATGGCTTGTATGAATCCGGTAAATCTCTTTCCATAAAGAGTGCCTTTGTAAACTGATTAGAATTAAACGTAGAATTTTAGAAAAACCCTGAGCGAATGTTTGTTTTGGTTACCTTGAATTACATGGATTTAGACCTGCTTGATTTCTCTGCAGTACTGTGATGAATCCGTTCAATCGCATTCCACTATGAACACCAATGTAAGCTTAATAGAATGCTACGTAGAATTATGGAAAAACAGTAAGTAGATGTTTCTTATAATTATATAAGTTTACATAGTTATTAGATATTGCTATCTCGTCATCGCTTGTATGAATCCGGTAAATCTCTTTCCATAAAGAGTGCCTTTGCAAACTGATTAGAATTAAACGTAGAATTTTAGAAAAACCCTTAGCGAATGTTTGGTATGGTTACCTTGAATTACATGGATTTAGACCTGCTTGATTACTCTGCAAAACCGATTTATCGCTTTCCACTATGGACACCAATGTAAGCTTAATAGAATGCTACATAGAATTATGGAAAAACAGTAAGTAGATGTTTGTTATAATTATGTAAGATTACATAGTTACAAGGTATTGCTATCTCGTCATCGCTTGTATGAATCCGATAAATCTGTTTCCATAAAGAATGCCATTGTAAACTGATTAGAATTAAACGTAGAATTTTAGAAAAACCCGGAGCGAATGTTTGTTTTGGTTACCTTGAATTACATGGATTTAGACCTGCTTGATTTCTCTGCAGTACTGTGATGAATCCGTTCAATCGCATTCCACTATGAACACCAATGTAAGCTTAATAGAATGCTACGTAGAATTATGGAAAAACAGTAAGTAGATGTTTCTTATAATTATATAAGTTTACATAGTTATTAGATATTGCTATCTCGTCATCGCTTGTATGAATCCGGTAAAACTCTTTCCGTAAAGAGTGCCTTTGTAAACTGATTAGAATTAAACGTAGAATTTTAGAAAAACCCTTAGCGAATGTTTGGTATGGTTAACTTGAATTACATGGATTTAGACCTGCTTGATTACTCTGCAATACTGTTATATATCCGATTTATCGCTTTCCACTATGGACACCAATGTAAGCTTAATAGAATGCTACGTAGAATTATGGAAAAACAGTAAGTAGATGTTTGTTATAATTATGTAAGATTACATAGTTACAAGGTATTGCTATCTCGTCATCGCTTGTATGAATCCGATAAATCTGTTTCCATAAAGAATGCCATTGTAAACTGATTAGAATTAAACGTAGAATTTTAGAAAAACCCTGAGTGAATGTTTGTTTTGGTTACCTTGAATTACATGGATTTAGACCTGCTTGATTTCTCTGCAGTACTGTGATGAATCCGTTCAATCGCATTCCACTATGAACACCAATGTAAGCTTAATAGAATGCTACGTAGAATTATGGAAAAACAGTAAGTAGATGTTTCTTATAATTATATAAGTTTACATAGTTATTAGATATTGCTATCTCGTCATCGCTTGTATGAATCCGGTAAAAATCTTTCCGTAAAGAGTGCCTTTGTAAACTGATTAGAATTAAACGTAGAATTTTAGAAAAACCCTTAGCGAATGTTTGGTATGGTTACCTTGAATTACATGGATTTAGACCTGCTTGATTTCTCTGCAGTACTGTGATGAATCCGTTCAATCGCATTCCACTATGAACACCAATGTAAGCTTAATAGAATGCTACGTAGAATTATGGAAAAACAGTAAGTAGATGTTTCTTATAATTATATAAGTTTACATAGTTATTAGATATTGCTATCTCGTCATCGCTTGTATGAATCCGGTAAAACTCTTTCCGTAAAGAGTGCCTTTGTAAACTGATTAGAATTAAACGTAGAATTCTAGAAAAACCCTTAGCGAATGTTTGGTATGGTTACCTTGAATTACATGGATTTAGACCTGCTTGATTACTCTGCAATACTGTTATATATCCGATTTATCGCTTTCCACTATGGACACCAATGTAAGCTTAATAGAATGCTACGTAGAATTATGGAAAAACAGTAAGTAGATGTTTGTTATAATTATGTAAGATTACATAGTTACAAGGTATTGCTATCTCGTCATCGCTTGTATGAATCCGATAAATCTGTTTCCATAAAGAGTGCCTTTGTAAACTGATTAGAATTAAACGTAGAATTTTAGAAAAACCCTGAGCGAATGTTTGTTTTGGTTACCTTGAATTACATGGATTTAGACCTGCTTGATTTCTCTGCAGTACTGTGATGAATCCGTTCAATCGCATTCCACTATGAACACCAATGTAAGCTTAATAGAATGCTACGTAGAATTATGGAAAAACAGTAAGTAGATGTTTCTTATAATTATATAAGTTTACATAGTTATTAGATATTGCTATCTCGTCATCGCTTGTATGAATCCGGTAAATCTCTTTCCATAAAGAGTGCCTTTGCAAACTGATTAGAATTAAACGTAGAATTTTAGAAAAACCCTTAGCGAATGTTTGGTATGGTTACCTTGAATTACATGGATTTAGACCTGCTTGATTTCTCTGCAGTACTGTGATGAATCCGTTCAATCGCATTCCACTATGAACACCAATGTAAGCTTAATAGAATGCTACGTAGAATTATGGAAAAACAGTAAGTAGATGTTTCTTATAATTATATAAGTTTACATAGTTATTAGATATTGCTATCTCGTCATCGCTTGTATGAATCCGGTAAATCTCTTTCCATAAAGAGTGCCTTTGCAAACTGATTAGAATTAAACGTAGAATTTTAGAAAAACCCTTAGCGAATGTTTGGTATGGTTACCTTGAATTACATGGATTTAGACCTGCTTGATTACTCTGCAATACTGTTATATATCCGATTTATCGCTTTCCACTATGGACACCAATGTAAGCTTAATAGAATGCTACATAGAATTATGGAAAAACAGTAAGTAGATGTTTGTTATAATTATGTAAGATTACATAGTTACAAGGTATTGCTATCTCGTCATCGCTTGTATGAATCCGATAAATCTGTTTCCATAAAGAATGCCATTGTAAACTGATTAGAATTAAACGTAGAATTTTAGAAAAACCCGGAGCGAATGTTTGTTTTGGTTACCTTGAATTACATGGATTTAGACCTGCTTGATTTCTCTGCAGTACTGTGATGAATCCGTTCAATCGCATTCCACTATGAACACCAATGTAAGCTTAATAGAATGCTACGTAGAATTATGGAAAAACAGTAAGTAGATGTTTCTTATAATTATATAAGTTTACATAGTTATTAGATATTGCTATCTCGTCATCGCTTGTATGAATCCGGTAAAACTCTTTCCGTAAAGAGTGCCTTTGTAAACTGATTAGAATTAAACGTAGAATTTTAGAAAAACCCTTAGCGAATGTTTGGTATGGTTAACTTGAATTACATGGATTTAGACCTGCTTGATTACTCTGCAATACTGTTATATATCCGATTTATCGCTTTCCACTATGGACACCAATGTAAGCTTAATAGAATGCTACGTAGAATTATGGAAAAACAGTAAGTAGATGTTTGTTATAATTATGTAAGATTACATAGTTACAAGGTATTGCTATCTCGTCATCGCTTGTATGAATCCGATAAATCTGTTTCCATAAAGAATGCCATTGTAAACTGATTAGAATTAAACGTAGAATTTTAGAAAAACCCTGAGTGAATGTTTGTTTTGGTTACCTTGAATTACATGGATTTAGACCTGCTTGATTTCTCTGCAGTACTGTGATGAATCCGTTCAATCGCATTCCACTATGAACACCAATGTAAGCTTAATAGAATGCTACGTAGAATTATGGAAAAACAGTAAGTAGATGTTTCTTATAATTATATAAGTTTACATAGTTATTAGATATTGCTATCTCGTCATCGCTTGTATGAATCCGGTAAAAATCTTTCCGTAAAGAGTGCCTTTGTAAACTGATTAGAATTAAACGTAGAATTTTAGAAAAACCCTTAGCGAATGTTTGGTATGGTTACCTTGAATTACATGGATTTAGACCTGCTTGATTTCTCTGCAGTACTGTGATGAATCCGTTCAATCGCATTCCACTATGAACACCAATGTAAGCTTAATAGAATGCTACGTAGAATTATGGAAAAACAGTAAGTAGATGTTTCTTATAATTATATAAGTTTACATAGTTATTAGATATTGCTATCTCGTCATCGCTTGTATGAATCCGGTAAAACTCTTTCCGTAAAGAGTGCCTTTGTAAACTGATTAGAATTAAACGTAGAATTCTAGAAAAACCCTTAGCGAATGTTTGGTATGGTTACCTTGAATTACATGGATTTAGACCTGCTTGATTACTCTGCAATACTGTTATATATCCGATTTATCGCTTTCCACTATGGACACCAATGTAAGCTTAATAGAATGCTACGTAGAATTATGGAAAAACAGTAAGTAGATGTTTGTTATAATTATGTAAGATTACATAGTTACAAGGTATTGCTATCTCGTCATCGCTTGTATGAATCCGATAAATCTGTTTCCATAAAGAGTGCCTTTGTAAACTGATTAGAATTAAACGTAGAATTTTAGAAAAACCCTGAGCGAATGTTTGTTCTGGTTACCTTGAATTACATGGATTTAGACCTGCTTGATTTCTCTGCAGTACTGTGATGAATCCGTTCAATCGCATTCCACTATGAACACCAATGTAAGCTTAATAGAATGCTACGTAGAATTATGGAAAAACAGTAAGTAGATGTTTCTTATAATTATATAAGTTTACATAGTTATTAGATATTGCTATCTCGTCATCGCTTGTATGAATCCGGTAAATCTCTTTCCATAAAGAGTGCCTTTGCAAACTGATTAGAATTAAACGTAGAATTTTAGAAAAACCCTTAGCGAATGTTTGGTATGGTTACCTTGAATTACATGGATTTAGACCTGCTTGATTACTCTGCAATACTGTTATATATCCGATTTATCGCTTTCCACTATGGACACCAATGTAAGCTTAATAGAATGCTACGTAGAATTATGGAAAAACAGTAAGTAGATGTTTGTTATAATTATGTAAGATTACATAGTTACAAGGTATTGCTATCTCCTCATCACTTGTATGAATCCGATAAATCTGTTTCCATAAAGAATGCCATTGTAAACTGATTAGAATTAAACGTAGAATTTTAGAAAAACCCGGAGCGAATGTTTGTTTTGGTTACCTTGAATTACATGGATTTAGACCTGCTTGATTTCTCTGCAGTACTGTGATGAATCCGTTCAATCGCATTCCACTATGAACACCAATGTAAGCTTAAAAGAATGCTACGTAGAATTATGGAAAAACAGTAAGTAGATGTTTGTTATAATTATATAAGATTACATCGTTATTAGATATTGCTATCTCGTCATTGCTTGTATGAATCCGATAAATCTCTTTCTATAAAGAGTGCCATTGTAAACTGATTAGAATTAAACGGAGAATTTTAGAAAAACCCTTAGTGAATATTTGTTATGGTTACCCTGAATTACGCGGATTTAGTCCTGCTTGATTTCTTTGCAGTATTGTAATGAATCCGTTCAATCGCTTTCTACTATGAACACCAATGTAAGCTTAATAGAATGCTACGTAGAATTATGGAAAAACAGTAAGAAGATGTTTGTTATAATTATATAAGATTACATAGTTACTAGCTATTGCTATCTCGTCATCGCTTGTATGAATCCGACAAATCTCTTTCTATTAAGAATGCCATTATAAACTGATTAGAATTAAACGTAGAATTTTAGAAAAACCCTTAGCGAATGTTTGTTATGGTTCCTTGAATTACATGGATTTAGTCCTGCTTGATTTCTCTGCAGTGATTTCTTCTGTGAAGAATCCGTTCAATCGCTTTCCACTATGAACACCAATGTAAGCTTAATAGAATGCTACGTAGAATTATGGAAAAACAGTACATCGAGGTAAAAAGATGTTTGTTATAATTATATAAGATTTCATAGTTACTACGTATTGCTTTCTCATCATCGCTTGTATGAATCCGATGAATCTTTTTCATAAAGAATGCCATTGTAAACTGATTAGAATTAAACGTAGAATTTTACAAAAACCTTTAGCGAACGTTTGTTATGGTTACCTTGAATTATATGGATTTAGTCCTGCTTGATTTCTCTGCAGTACTGTGATGAATCCGTTCAATCGCTTTCCACTATGAACACCAATGTTAGCTTATTAGAATGCTACGTAGAATTATGGAAAATCAAATAGGTGTTTGTTATAATTATATACGATTACATAATTATTAGATATTGTTATAAGTAGATGTTTGTTATAATTATGTAAGATTACATAGTTACTAGCTATTGCTTTCTCGTCATCGCTTGTATAAATCCGATGAATCTTTTCCATAAAGAATGCCATTGTAAACTGATTAGAATTAAACGTAGAATTTTAGAAAAACCCTTAGCGAATGTTTCTTATGGTTACTTTAAATTACATTGATTGAGTCCTGCTTGATTTCTCTGCAGTACTGTGATGAATCCGTTCAATCGCTTTCCACTATGAACACCAATGTTAGCTTATTAGAATGCTACGTAGAATTATGGAAAATCAATTAGATGTTTGTTATAATTATATAAGATTACATAATTATTAGATATGGTTATTAGTAGATGTTTGTTATAATTATGTAAGATTACATAGTTACAAGGTATTGCTATCTCGTTATCGCTTGTATGAATTCGATAAATCTCTTTCCATAAAGTATGCCATTGTAAACTGATTAGAATTAAACGTAGAATTTTAGAAAAACCCTTAGAGAATGTTTGTTATGGTTACCTTGAATTTAGTCCTGCATGATTTCTCTGCAGTACTGTAATGAATCAGTTCAATCGGTTTCCACTATGAACACCAATGTAAGCTTATTAGAATGCTACGTATAATTATTGAAAAACAGTAAGTAGATTTTTGTTATAATTATATAAGATTACATAGTTACTAGCTATTGCTTTCTCGTCATCGCTTGTATGAATCCGATGAATCTTTTCCATAAAGAAAAAACGTTAGCGAATGTTTGTTATGGTTACCTTACTGTAAACTGATTAGAATGAAACGGAGAATTTTAGAAAAACACATAGAGAATGTTTATTATGGTATCCTTGAATTACATAGATTCAGTTCTGCCTAATTTCTCCGCAGTACTAATATGAATCCTGTCAATCGCTTTCCACTATGAACAGCAAAGTAAGCTTAATAGAATGCTATTTAGAATTGTGGAAAAACAGTAAGTAGATGTTTGTTATAATTATATAAGATTACATAGTTACTAGGTATTGCTATCTCCTCATTGCTTGTATGAATCCGATAAAGCTCTTTCCACAAAGAATGGTATTGTAAACTGATTCGAATGAAATGGAGAATTTTAGAAATACACTTATAGAATGTGTATTATGGTATCCTTGAATTACATAGATTAGGTGCTGCTTGATATCTCCGCAGTACTGTCATGAATCCTTTCAAAAGCTATCCACTATGAACACTAATGTAACCTTAATAGAATGCTACGTAGACTTGTGGAAAAACAGTAGGTAGATGTTTGTTATAATTATATAAGATTACATAGTTACTAGGTATTGCTATCTCCTCATTGCTTGTATGAATCCGATAAAGCTCTTTCCACAAAGAATGGTATTGTAAACTGAATAGAATGAAATGGAGGATTTTAGAAAAACACATAGAGAATGTTTATTATGGTATCCTTGAATTATATAGATTCAGTCCTGCCTTATTTCTCCGCAGTACTAATATGAATCCTTTCCATCGCTATCCATTATGAACACCACTGTAAGCTTAATAGAATGCTACGTAGAATTGTGGAAAAACAGTAAGTAGATGTTTGTTATAATTATATAATATTACATAGTTACTAGGTATTGCTATCTCCTCATTGCTTGTATGAATCCGATAAAGCTCTTTCCACAAAGAATGGTATTGTAAACTGATTAGAATGAAACGGAGAATTTTAGAAAAACACTTAGAGAATGTTTATTATGGTATCCTTGAATTACATAGATTCAGTTCTGCCTAATTTCTCCGCAGTACTAATATGAATCCTGTCAATCGCTTTCCACTATGAACAGCAAAGTAAGCTTAATAGAATGCTATGTAGAATTGTGGAAGAACAGTAAGGAGATGTTTGTTATAATTATATAAGATTACATAGTTACTAGGTATTGCTATCTCCTCATTGCTTGTATGAATCCGATAAAGCTCTTTCCACAAAGAATGGTATTGTAAACTGATTCGAATTAAATGGATAATTTTAGAAATACAATTAGAGAATGTTTATTATGGTAACCTTGAATTACCTAAATTACCTAAACTGATTAGATGAAACGGAGAATTTTAGAAAAACACTTAGAGAATGTTTATTATGGTATCCTTGAATTACCTAGATTTAGTGCTGCTTGATATCTCCGCAGTACTGTTACGAATCCTTTGAAACTCTATCCACTATGAACCCTAATGTAACCTTAATAGAATGCTACGTAGAATTGTGGAAAAACAGTAAGTAGATGTTTGTTATAATTATATAAGATTACATAGTTACTAGGTATTGCTATCTCCTCATTGCTTGTATGAATCCGATAAAGCTCTTTCCACAAAGAATGGTATTGTAAATTGATTCGAATTAAACGGAGAATTTTAGAAATACACTTAGAGAATGTTTATTATAGTAACCTTGAATTACTTAGATTAGGTGCTGCTTGATATCTCCGCAGTACTGTCATGAATCCTTTCAAACGCTATCCACTATGAACACTAATGTAACCTTAATAGAATGCTACGTAGACTTGTGGAAAAACAGTAAGTAGATGTTTGTTATAATTATATAAGATTACATAGTTACTAGGTATTGCTATCTCCTCATTGCTTGTATGAATCCGATAAAGCTCTTTCCACAAAGAATGGTATTGTAAACTGATTCGAATTAAATGGATAATTTTAGAAATACAATTAGAGAATGTTTATTATGGTAACCTTGAATTACATAGATTTAGTGCTGCTTGATATCCCCGCAGTACTATCATGAATCCTTTCAAACGCTATTGTAAACTGATTAGAATGAAACGGAGAATTTTAGAAATACACTTAGAGAATGTTTATTATAGTAACCTTGAATTACTTAGATTAGGTGCTGCTTGATATATCCGCAGTACTGTCATGAATCCTTTCAAACGCTATCCACTATGAACACTAATGTAACCCTAATAGAATGCTACGTAGACTTGTGGAAAAACAGTAAGTAGATGTTTGTTATAATTATATAAGATTACATAGTTACTAGGTATTGCTATCTCCTCATTGCTTGTATGAATCCGATAAAGCTCTTTCCACAAAGAATGGTATTGTAAACTGATTAGAATGAAACGGAGAATTTTAGAAAAACACATACAGAATGTTTATTATGGTATCCTTGAATTACATAGATTCAGTCCTGCCTAATTTCTCCGCAGTACTAATATGAATCCTTTCCATCGCTATCCATTATGAACACCACTGTAAGCTTAATAGAATGCTACGTAGAATTGTGGAAAAACAGTAAGAAGATGTTTGTTATAATTATATAAGATTACATAGTTACTAGCTATTGCTATCTCGTCATCGCTTGTATGAATCCGACAAATCTCTTTCTATTAAGAATGCCATTATAAACTGATTAGAATTAAACGTAGAATTTTAGAAAAACCCTTAGCGAATGTTTGTTATGGTTCCTTGAATTACATGGATTTAGTCCTGCTTGATTTCTCTGCAGTGATTTCTTCTGTGAAGAATCCGTTCAATCGCTTTCCACTATGAACACCAATGTAAGCTTAATAGAATGCTACGTAGAATTATGGAAAAACAGTACATCGAGGTAAAAAGATGTTTGTTATAATTATATAAGATTTCATAGTTACTACGTATTGCTTTCTCATCATCGCTTGTATGAATCCGATGAATCTTTTTCATAAAGAATGCCATTGTAAACTGATTAGAATTAAACGTAGAATTTTACAAAAACCTTTAGCGAACGTTTGTTATGGTTACCTTGAATTATATGGATTTAGTCCTGCTTGATTTCTCTGCAGTACTGTGATGAATCCGTTCAATCGCTTTCCACTATGAACACCAATGTTAGCTTATTAGAATGCTACGTAGAATTATGGAAAATCAAATAGGTTTTTGTTATAATTATATACGATTACATAATTATTAGATATTGTTATAAGTAGATGTTTGTTATAATTATGTAAGATTACATAGTTACTAGCTATTGCTTTCTCGTCATCGCTTGTATAAATCCGATGAATCTTTTCCATAAAGAATGCCATTGTAAACTGATTAGAATTAAACGTAGAATTTTAGAAAAACCCTTAGCGAATGTTTGTTATGGTTACCTTGAATCTTTTCCATAAAGAATACTATTGTCAACTGATTAGAATTAAACGTAGAATTTTAGAAAAACCCTTAGCGAATGTTTCTTATGGTTACTTTAAATTACATTGATTGAGTCCTGCTTGATTTCTCTGCAGTACTGTGATGAATCCGTTCAATCGCTTTCCACTATGAACACCAATGTTAGCTTATTAGAATGCTACGTAGAATTATGGAAAATCAATTAGATGTTTGTTATAATTATATAAGATTACATAATTATTAGATATGGTTATTAGTAGATGTTTGTTATAATTATGTAAGATTACATAGTTACAAGGTATTGCTATCTCGTTATCGCTTGTATGAATTCGATAAATCTCTTTCCATAAAGTATGCCATTGTAAACTGATTAGAATTAAACGTAGAATTTTAGAAAAACCCTTAGAGAATGTTTGTTATGGTTACCTTGAATTTAGTCCTGCATGATTTCTCTGCAGTACTGTAATGAATCAGTTCAATCGCTTTCCACTATGAACACCAATGTAAGCTTATTAGAATGCTCTTGTATAATTATTGAAAAACAGTAAGTAGATTTTTGTTATAATTATATAAGATTACATAGTTACTAGCTATTGCTTTCTCGTCATCGCTTGTATGAATCCGATGAATCTTTTCCATAAAGAAAAAACGTTAGCGAATGTTTGTTATGGTTACCTTATTGTAAACTGATTAGAATGAAACGGAGAATTTTAGAAAAACACATAGAGAATGTTTATTATGGTATCCTTGAATTACATAGATTCAGTTCTGCCTAATTTCTCCGCAGTACTAATATGAATCCTGTCAATCGCTTTCCACTATGAACAGCAAAGTAAGCTTAATAGAATGCTATTTAGAATTGTGGAAAAACAGTAAGTAGATGTTTGTTATAATTATATAAGATTACATAGTTACTAGGTATTGCTATCTCCTCATTGCTTGTATGAATCCGATAAAGCTCTTTCCACAAAGAATGGTATTGTAAACTGATTAGAATGAAATGGAGAATTTTAGAAATACACTTATAGAATGTGTATTATGGTATCCTTGAATTACATAGATTAGGTGCTGCTTGATATCTCCGCAGCACTGTCATGAATCCTTTCAAAAGCTATCCACTATGAACACTAATGTAACCTTAATAGAATGCTACGTAGACTTGTGGAAAAACAGTAGGTAGATGTTTGTTATAATTATATAAGATTACATAGTTACTAGGTATTGCTATCTCCTCATTGCTTGTATGAATCCGATAAAGCTCTTTCCACAAAGAATGGTATTGTAAACTGAATAGAATGAAATGGAGGATTTTAGAAAAACACATAGAGAATGTTTATTATGGTATCCTTGAATTATATAGATTCAGTCCTGCCTTATTTCTCCGCAGTACTAATATGAATCCTTTCCATCGCTATCCATTATGAACACCACTGTAAGCTTAATAGAATGCTACGTAGAATTGTGGAAAAACAGTAAGTAGATGTTTGTTATAATTATATAATATTACATAGTTACTAGGTATTGCTATCTCCTCATTGCTTGTATGAATCCGATAAAGCTCTTTCCACAAAGAATGGTATTGTAAACTGATTAGAATGAAACGGAGAATTTTAGAAAAACACTTAGAGAATGTTTATTATGGTATCCTTGAATTACATAGATTCAGTTCTGCCTAATTTCTCCGCAGTACTAATATGAATCCTGTCAATCGCTTTCCACTATGAACAGCAAAGTAAGCTTAATAGAATGCTATGTAGAATTGTGGAAGAACAGTAAGGAGATGTTTGTTATAATTGTATAAGATTACATAGTTACTAGGTATTGCTATCTCCTCATTGCTTGTATGAATCCGATAAAGCTCTTTCCACAAAGAATGGTATTGTAAACTGATTCGAATTAAATGGATAATTTTAGAAATACAATTAGAGAATGTTTATTATGGTAACCTTGAATTACCTAAATTACCTAAACTGATTAGATGAAACGGAGAATTTTAGAAAAACACTTAGAGAATGTTTATTATGGTATCCTTGAATTACCTAGATTTAGTGCTGCTTGATATCTCCGCAGTACTGTTACGAATCCTTTGAAACTCTATCCACTATGAACCCTAATGTAACCTTAATAGAATGCTACGTAGAATTGTGGAAAAACAGTAAGTAGATGTTTGTTATAATTATATAAGATTACATAGTTACTAGGTATTGCTATCTCCTCATTGCTTGTATGAATCCGATAAAGCTCTTTCCACAAAGAATGGTATTGTAAACTGATTCGAATTAAACGGAGAATTTTAGAAATACACTTAGAGAATGTTTATTATAGTAACCTTGAATTACTTAGATTAGGTGCTGCTTGATATCTCCGCAGTACTGTCATGAATCCTTTCAAACGCTATCCACTATGAACACTAATGTAACCTTAATAGAATGCTACGTAGACTTGTGGAAAAACAGTAAGTAGATGTTTGTTATAATTATATAAGATTACATAGTTACTAGGTATTGCTATCTCCTCATTGCTTGTATGAATACGATAAAGCTCTTTCCACAAAGAATGGTATTGTAAATGATTAGAATGAAATGGAGAATTTTAGAAATACACTTATAGAATGTGTATTATGGTATCCTTGAATTACATAGATTCAGTCCTGCCTAATTTCTCCGCAGTACTAATATGAATCCATTCCATCGCTATCCATTATGAACACCACTGTAAGCTTAATAGAATCCTACGTAGAATTGTAGAAAAACAGTAAGTAGATGTTTGTTATAATTATATAAGATTACATAGTTACTAGGTATTGCTATCTCCTCATTGCTTGTATGAATCTGATAAAGCTCTTTCCACATAGAATGGTATTGTAAACTGTTTAGAATGAAATTGAGAATTTTAGAAATACACTTATAGAATGTTTATTATGGTTACCTCGAATTACATAGATTCAGTTCTTCTTCATTTCTCCGCAGGACGCTTTCCACTATGAACAGCAATGTAAGCTTAATGGAATGCTATGTAGAATTATGGAAAAACAGTAAGTAGATGTTTGTTATAATTATATAAGATTACATAGTTACTAGGTATTGCTATCTCCTCATTGCTTGTATGAATCCGATAAAGCTCTTTCCACAAAGAATGGTATTGTAAACTGATTCGAATTAAATGGATAATTTTAGAAATACAATTAGAGAATGTTTATTATGGTAACCTTGAATTACATAGATTTAGTGCTGCTTGATAGCTCCACATTACTGTTATCAATCCTTTCAATCCCTATCCACTATGAACACTAATGTAACCCTAATAGAATGCTACGTAGAATTGTGGAAAAGCAGTAAGTAGATGTTTGTGATAATTATATAAGATTACATAGTTACTAGGTATTGCTATCTCCTCATTGCTTGTATGAATCCGATAAAGCTCTTTCCACAAAGAATGGTATTGTAAACTGAATAGAATGAAATGGAGGATTTTAGAAAAACACATAGAGAATGTTTATTATGGTATCCTTGAATTATATAGATTCAGTCCTGCCTTATTTCTCCGCAGTACTAATATGAATCCTTTCCATCGCTATCCATTATGAACACCACTGTAAGCTTAATAGAATGCTACGTAGAATTGTGGAAAAGCAGTAAGTAGATGTTTGTGATAATTATATAAGATTACATAGTTACTAGGTATTGCTATCTCCTCATTGCTTGTATGAATCCGATAAAGCTCTTTCCACAAAGAATGGTATTGTAAACTGATTAGAATGAAACGGAGAATTTTAGAAATACACTTAGAGAATGTTTATTATAGTAACCTTGAATTACTTAGATTAGGTGCTGCTTGATATATCCGCAGTACTGTCATGAATCCTTTCAAACGCTATCCACTATGAACACTAATGTAACCCTAATAGAATGCTACGTAGACTTGTGGAAAAACAGTAAGTAGATGTTTGTTATAATTATATAAGATTACATAGTTACTAGGTATTGCTATCTCCTCATTGCTTGTATGAATCCGATAAAGCTCTTTCCACAAAGAATGGTATTGTACACTGATTAGAATGAAACGGAGAATTTTAGAAAAACACATACAGAATGTTTATTATGGTATCCTTGAATTACATAGATTCAGTCCTGCCTAATTTCTCCGCAGTACTAATATGAATCCTTTCCATCGCTATCCATTATGAACACCACTGTAAGCTTAATAGAATGCTACGTAGAATTGTGGAAAAGCAGTAAGTAGATGTTTGTGATAATTATATAAGATTACATAGTTACTAGGTATTGCTATCTCCTCATTGCTTGTATGAATCCGATAAAGCTCTTTCCACAAAGAATGGTATTGTAAACTGATTAGAATGAAACGGAGAATTTTAGAAATACACTTAGAGAATGTTTATTATAGTAACCTTGAATTACTTAGATTAGGTGCTGCTTGATATATCCGCAGTACTGTCATGAATCCTTTCAAACGCTATCCACTATGAACACTAATGTAACCCTAATAGAATGCTACGTAGACTTGTGGAAAAACAGTAAGTAGATGTTTGTTATAATTATATAAGATTACATAGTTACTAGGTATTGCTATCTCCTCATTGCTTGTATGAATCCGATAAAGCTCTTTCCACAAAGAATGGTATTGTAAACTGATTAGAATGAAACGGAGAATTTTAGAAAAACACATACAGAATGTTTATTATGGTATCCTTGAATTACATAGATTCAGTCCTGC
Organism: Heteronotia binoei; assembly: GCF_032191835.1. Classification (NCBI taxonomy): domain Eukaryota; kingdom Metazoa; phylum Chordata; class Lepidosauria; order Squamata; family Gekkonidae; genus Heteronotia; species Heteronotia binoei. Next base: position 124,863 of record NW_026800232.1, on the reverse strand, counting down.
CTAATTTCTCCGCAGTACTAATATGAATCCTTTCCATCGCTATCCATTATGAACACCACTGTAAGCTTAATAGAATGCTACGTAGAATTGTGGAAAAACAGTAAGTAGATGTTTGTTATAATTATATAAGATTACATAGTTACTAGTTATTGCTATCTCTTCATTGCTTGTATGAATCCGATAAATCTCTTACCACAAAGAATGGTATTGTAAACCGATTCGAATTAAACGGAGAATTTTAGAAATACAATTAGAGAATGTTTATTATGGTAACCTTGAATTACATAGATTTAGTGCTGCTTGATAGCTCCACATTACTGTTATCAATCCTTTCAATCCCTAGCCACTATGAACACCAATGTAAGCTTAATAGAATGCTACGTAGAATTGTGGAAAAGCAGTAAGTAGATGTTTGTTATAATTATATAAGATTACATAGTTACTAGGTATTGCTATCTCCTCATTGCTTGTATGAATCCGATAAAGCTCTTTCCACATAGAATGGTATTGTAAACTGATTAGAATGAAATTGAGAATTTTAGAAATACACTTATAGAATGTTTATTATGGTTACCTCGAATTACATAGATTCAGTTCTGCTTCATTTCTCCGCAGGACGCTTTCCACTATGAACAGCAATGTAAGCTTAATGGAATGCTATGTAGAATTATGGAAAAACAGTAAGTAGATGTTTGTTATAATTATATAAGATTACATAGTTACTAGGTATTGCTATCTCCTCATTGCTTGTATGAATCCGATAAAGCTCTTTCCACAAAGAATGGTATTGTAAACTGATTCGAATTAAATGGATAATTTTAGAAATACAATTAGAGAATGTTTATTATGGTAACCTTGAATTACATAGATTTAGTGCTGCTTGATAGCTCCACATTACTGTTATCAATCCTTTCAATCCCTATCCACTACGAACACCAATGTAAGCTTAATAGAATGCTACGTAGAATTGTGGAAAAGCAGTAAGTAGATGTTTGTGATAATTATATAAGATTACATAGTTACTAGGTATTGCTATCTCCTCATTGCTTGTATGAATCCGATAAAGCTCTTTCCACAAAGAATGGTATTGTAAACTGATTCGAATTAAACGGAGAATTTTAGATAAACACATACAGAATGTTTATTATGGTATCCTTGAATTACATAGATTCAGTCCTGCCTAATTTCTCCGCAGTACTAATATGAATCCTTTCCATCGCTATCCATTATGAACACCACTGTAAGCTTAATAGAATGCTACATAGAATTGTGGAAAAACAGTAAGTAGATGTTTGTTATAATTATATAATATTACATAGTTACTAGGTATTGCTATCTCCTCATTGCTTGTATGAATCCGATAAAGCTCTTTCCACAAAGAATGGTATTGTAAACTGATTAGAATGAAACGGAGAATTTTAGAAATACACTTAGAGAATGTTTATTATAGTAACCTTGAATTACTTAGATTAGGTGCTGCTTGATATATCCGCAGTACTGTCATGAATCCTTTCAAACGCTATCCACTATGAACACTAATGTAACCCTAATAGAATGCTACGTAGACTTGTGGAAAAACAGTAAGTAGATGTTTGTTATAATTATATAAGATTTTATAGTTACTAGGTATTGCTATCTCCTCATTGCTTGTATGAATACGATAAAGCTCTTTCCACAAAGAATGGTATTGTAAACTGATTAGAATGAAATGGAGAATTTTAGAAATACACTTATAGAATGTGTATTATGGTATCCTTGAATTACATAGATTCAGTCCTGCCTAATTTCTCCGCAGTACTAATATGAATCCTTTCCATCGCTATCCATTATGAACACCACTGTAAGCTTAATAGAATGCTACGCAGAATTGTAGAAAAACAGTAAGTAGATGTTTGTTATAATTATATAAGATTACATAGTTACTAGGTATTGCTATCTCCTCATTGCTTGTATGAATCTGATAAAGCTCTTTCCACATAGAATGGTATTGTAAACTGATTAGAATGAAATTGAGAATTTTAGAAATACACTTATAGAATGTTTATTATGGTTACCTCGAATTACATAGATTCAGTTCTGCTTCATTTCTCCGCAGGACGCTTTCCACTATGAACAGCAATGTAAGCTTAATGGAATGCTATGTAGAATTATGGAAAAACAGTAAGTAGATGTTTGTTATAATTATATAATATTACATAGTTACTAGGTATTGCTATCTCCTCATTGCTTGTATGAATCCGATAAAGCTCTTTCCACAAAGAATGGTATTGTAAACTGATTCGAATTAAATGGATAATTTTAGAAATACAATTAGAGAATGTTTATTATGGTAACCTTGAATTACATAGATTTAGTGCTGCTTGATATCCCCGCAGTACTATCATGAATCCTTTCAAACGCTATTGTAAACTGATTAGAATGAAACGGAGAATTTTAGAAATACACTTAGAGAATGTTTATTATAGTAACCTTGAATTACTTAGATTAGGTGCTGCTTGATATATCCGCAGTACTGTCATGAATCCTTTCAAACGCTATCCACTATGAACACTAATGTAACCCTAATAGAATGCTACGTAGACTTGTGGAAAAACAGTAAGTAGATGTTTGTTATAATTATATAAGATTACATAGTTACTAGGTATTGCTATCTCCTCATTGCTTGTATGAATCCGATAAAGCTCTTTCCACAAAGAATGGTATTGTAAACTGATTAGAATGAAACGGAGAATTTTAGAAAAACACATACAGTGTTTATTATGGTATCCTTGAATTACATAGATTCAGTCCTGCCTAATTTCTCCGCAGTACTAATATGAATCCTTTCCATCGCTATCCATTATGAACACCACTGTAAGCTTAATAGAATGCTACGTAGAATTGTGGAAAAACAGTAAGTAGATGTTTGTTATAATTATATAAGATTACATAGTTACTAGTTATTGCTATCTCTTCATTGCTTGTATGAATCCGATAAATCTCTTACCACAAAGAATGGTATTGTAAACCGATTCGAATTAAACGGAGAATTTTAGAAATACAATTAGAGAATGTTTATTATGGTAACCTTGAATTACATAGATTTAGTGCTGCTTGATAGCTCCACATTACTGTTATCAATCCTTTCAATCCCTAGCCACTATGAACACCAATGTAAGCTTAATAGAATGCTACGTAGAATTGTGGAAAAGCAGTAAGTAGATGTTTGTTATAATTATATAAGATTACATAGTTACTAGGTATTGCTATCTCCTCATTGCTTGTATGAATCCGATAAAGCTCTTTCCACAAAGAATGGTATTGTAAACTGATTCGAATTAAACGGAGAATTTTAGAAATACACATAGAGAATGTTTATTATAGTAACCTTGAATTACCTAGATTAGGTGCTGCTTGATATCCCCGCAGTACTGTCATGAATCCTTTCAAACGCTATCCACTATGAACACTAATGTAACCTTAATAGAATGCTACGTAGACTTGTGGAAAAGCAGTAAGTAGATGTTTGTTATAATTATATAAGATTACATAGTTACTAGGTATTGCTATCTCCTCATTGCTTGTATGAATCCGATAAAGCTCTTTCCACAAAGAATGGTATTGTAAACTGATTCGAATTAAACGGAGAATTTTAGAAAAACACTTAGAGAATATTTATTATGGTATCCTTGAATTACATAGATTCAGTCCTGCCTAATTTCTCCGCAGTACTAATATGAGGAGAGCCAGTTTGGTGTAGTGGTTAAGTGTGTGGACTCTTATCTGGGGGAACCAGGTTTGAGGAGATAGCAATACCTAGTAACTATGTAATCTTATATAATTATAACAATCTTATATAATTATAATCAAACCAGGTTTGATTCCCCACTCCTCCACTTGCACCTGCTGGAATGGCCTTGGGTCAGCCGTAGCTCTGGCAGAGGTTGTCCTTGAAGGGGCAGCTGCTGTGAGAGCTCTCTCCAGCCCCCACCCACCTCACAGGGTGTCTGTTGTGGGGGAGGAAGGTAAAGGAGATTGTGAGCCGCTCTGAGAATCTTCGGAGTGGAGGGCGGGATATAAATCCAATATGAATCCTTTCCATCGCTATCCATTATGAACAACACTGTAAGCTTAATAGAATGCTACGTAGAATTGTGGAAAAACAGTAAGTAGATGTTTGTTATAATTATATAAGATTACATAGTTACTAGGTATTGCTATCTCCTCATTGCTTGTATGAATCCGATAAAGCTCTTTCCACAAAGAATGGTATTGTAAACTGATTAGAATGAAACGGAGAATTTTAGAAATACACTTAGAGAATGTTTATTATAGTAACCTTGAATTACTTAGATTAGGTGCTGCTTGATATATCCGCAGTACTGTCATGAATCCTTTCAAACGCTATCCACTATGAACACTAATGTAACCCTAATAGAATGCTACGTAGACTTGTGGAAAAACAGTAAGTAGATGTTTGTTATAATTATATAAGATTATATAGTTACTAGGTATTGCTATCTCCTCATTGCTTGTATGAATACGATAAAGCTCTTTCCACAAAGAATGGTATTGTAAACTGATTAGAATGAAATGGAGAATTTTAGAAATACACTTATAGAATGAGTATTATGGTATCCTTGAATTACATAGATTCAGTCCTGCCTAATTTCTCCGCAGTACTAATATGAATCCTTTCCATCGCTATCCATTATGAACACCACTGTAAGCTTAATAGAATGCTACGTAGAATTGTAGAAAAACAGTAGGTAGATGTTTGTTATAATTATATAAGATTACATAGTTACTAGGTATTGCTATCTCCTCATTGCTTGTATGAATCTGATAAAGCTCTTTCCACATAGAATGGTATTGTAAACTGATTAGAATGAAATTGAGAATTTTAGAAATACACTTATAGAATGTTTATTATGGTTACCTCGAATTACATAGATTCAGTTCTGCTTCATTTCTCCGCAGGACGCTTTCCACTATTAACAGCAATGTAAGCTTAATGGAATGCTATGTAGAATTATGGAAAAACAGTAAGTAGATGTTTGTTATAATTATATAAGTTTACATAGTTACTAGGTATTGCTATCTCCTCATTGCTTGTATGAATCCGATAAAGCTCTTTCCACAAAGAATGGTATTGTAAACTGATTCGAATTAAATGGATAATTTTAGAAATACAATTAGAGAATGTTTATTATGGTAACCTTGAATTACATAGATTTAGTGCTGCTTGATAGCTCCACATTACTGTTATCAATCCTTTCAATCCCTATCCACTATGAACACCAATGTAAGCTTAATAGAATGCTACGTAGAATTGTGGAAAAGCAGTAAGTAGATGTTTGTTATAATTATATAAGATTACATAGTTACTAGGTATTGCTATCTCCTCATTGCTTGTATGAATCCGATAAATCTCTTTCCACAAAGAATGGTATTGTAAACCGATTCGAATTAAACGGAGAATTTTAGAAATACACTTAGAGAATGTTTATTATAGTAACCTTGAATTACCTAGATTAGGTGCTGCTTGATATCTCCGCAGTACTGTCATGAATCCTTTCAAAAGCTATCCACTATGAACACTAATGTAACCTTAATAGAATGCTACGTAGACTTGTGGAAAAACAGTAAGTAGATGTTTGTTATAATTATATAAGATTACATAGTTACTAGGTATTGCTATCTCCTCATTGCTTGTATGAATCCGATAAAGCTCTTTCCACAAAGAATGGTATTGTAAACTGATTAGAATGAAACGGAGAATTTTAGAAAAACACATACAGAATGTTTATTATGGTATCCTTGAATTACATAAATTCAGTCCTGCCTAATTTCTTCGCAGTACTAATATGAATCCTTTCCATCGCTATCCATTATGATCACCACTGTAAGCTTAATAGAATGCTACGTAGAATTGTGGAAAAACAGTAAGTAGATGTTTGTTATAATTATATAATATTACATAGTTACTAGGTATTGCTATCTCCTCATTGCTTGTATGAATCCGATAAAGCTCTTTCCACAAAGAATGGTATTGTAAACTGATTCGAATTAAATGGATAATTTTAGAAATACAATTAGAGAATGTTTATTATGGTAACCTTGAATTACATAGATTTAGTGCTGCTTGATATCCCCGCAGTACTATCATGAATCCTTTCAAACGCTATTGTAAACTGATTAGAATGAAACGGAGAATTTTAGAAATACACTTAGAGAATGTTTATTATAGTAACCTTGAATTACTTAGATTAGGTGCTGCTTGATATATCCGCAGTACTGTCATGAATCCTTTCAAACGCTATCCACTATGAACACTAATGTAACCCTAATAGAATGCTACGTAGACTTGTGGAAAAACAGTAAGTAGATGTTTGTTATAATTATATAAGATTACATAGTTACTAGGTATTGCTATCTCCTCATTGCTTGTATGAATCCGATAAAGCTCTTTCCACAAAGAATGGTATTGTAAACTGATTAGAATGAAACGGAGAATTTTAGAAAAACACATACAGTGTTTATTATGGTATCCTTGAATTACATAGATTCAGTCCTGCCTAATTTCTCCGCAGTACTAATATGAATCCTTTCCATCGCTATCCATTATGAACACCACTGTAAGCTTAATAGAATGCTACGTAGAATTGTGGAAAAACAGTAAGTAGATGTTTGTTATAATTATATAAGATTACATAGTTACTAGTTATTGCTATCTCTTCATTGCTTGTATGAATCCGATAAATCTCTTACCACAAAGAATGGTATTGTAAACCGATTCGAATTAAACGGAGAATTTTAGAAATACAATTAGAGAATGTTTATTATGGTAACCTTGAATTACATAGATTTAGTGCTGCTTGATAGCTCCACATTACTGTTATCAATCCTTTCAATCCCTAGCCACTATGAACACCAATGTAAGCTTAATAGAATGCTACGTAGAATTGTGGAAAAGCAGTAAGTAGATGTTTGTTATAATTATATAAGATTACATAGTTACTAGGTATTGCTATCTCCTCATTGCTTGTATGAATCCGATAAAGCTCTTTCCACAAAGAATGGTATTGTAAACTGATTCGAATTAAACGGAGAATTTTAGAAATACACATAGAGAATGTTTATTATAGTAACCTTGAATTACCTAGATTAGGTGCTGCTTGATATCCCCGCAGTACTGTCATGAATCCTTTCAAACGCTATCCACTATGAACACTAATGTAACCTTAATAGAATGCTACGTAGACTTGTGGAAAAGCAGTAAGTAGATGTTTGTTATAATTATATAAGATTACATAGTTACTAGGTATTGCTATCTCCTCATTGCTTGTATGAATCCGATAAAGCTCTTTCCACAAAGAATGGTATTGTAAACTGATTCGAATTAAACGGAGAATTTTAGAAAAACACTTAGAGAATATTTATTATGGTATCCTTGAATTACATAGATTCAGTCCTGCCTAATTTCTCCGCAGTACTAATATGAGGAGAGCCAGTTTGGTGTAGTGGTTAAGTGTGTGGACTCTTATCTGGGGGAACCAGGTTTGAGGAGATAGCAATACCTAGTAACTATGTAATCTTATATAATTATAACAATCTTATATAATTATAATCAAACCAGGTTTGATTCCCCACTCCTCCACTTGCACCTGCTGGAATGGCCTTGGGTCAGCCGTAGCTCTGGCAGAGGTTGTCCTTGAAGGGGCAGCTGCTGTGAGAGCTCTCTCCAGCCCCCACCCACATCACAGGGTGTCTGTTGTGGGGGAGGAAGGTAAAGGAGATTGTGAGCCGCTCTGAGAATCTTCGGAGTGGAGGGCGGGATATAAATCCAATATGAATCCTTTCCATCGCTATCCATTATGAACAACACTGTAAGCTTAATAGAATGCTACGTAGAATTGTGGAAAAACAGTAAGTAGATGTTTGTTATAATTATATAAGATTACATAGTTACTAGGTATTGCTATCTCCTCATTGCTTGTATGAATCCGATAAAGCTCTTTCCACAAAGAATGGTATTGTAAACTGATTAGAATGAAACGGAGAATTTTAGAAATACACTTAGAGAATGTTTATTATAGTAACCTTGAATTACTTAGATTAGGTGCTGCTTGATATATCCGCAGTACTGTCATGAATCCTTTCAAACGCTATCCACTATGAACACTAATGTAACCCTAATAGAATGCTACGTAGACTTGTGGAAAAACAGTAAGTAGATGTTTGTTATAATTATATAAGATTATATAGTTACTAGGTATTGCTATCTCCTCATTGCTTGTATGAATACGATAAAGCTCTTTCCACAAAGAATGGTATTGTAAACTGATTAGAATGAAATGGAGAATTTTAGAAATACACTTATAGAATGAGTATTATGGTATCCTTGAATTACATAGATTCAGTCCTGCCTAATTTCTCCGCAGTACTAATATGAATCCTTTCCATCGCTATCCATTATGAACACCACTGTAAGCTTAATAGAATGCTACGTAGAATTGTAGAAAAACAGTAGGTAGATGTTTGTTATAATTATATAAGATTACATAGTTACTAGGTATTGCTATCTCCTCATTGCTTGTATGAATCTGATAAAGCTCTTTCCACATAGAATGGTATTGTAAACTGATTAGAATGAAATTGAGAATTTTAGAAATACACTTATAGAATGTTTATTATGGTTACCTCGAATTACATAGATTCAGTTCTGCTTCATTTCTCCGCAGGACGCTTTCCACTATTAACAGCAATGTAAGCTTAATGGAATGCTATGTAGAATTATGGAAAAACAGTAAGTAGATGTTTGTTATAATTATATAAGTTTACATAGTTACTAGGTATTGCTATCTCCTCATTGCTTGTATGAATCCGATAAAGCTCTTTCCACAAAGAATGGTATTGTAAACTGATTCGAATTAAATGGATAATTTTAGAAATACAATTAGAGAATGTTTATTATGGTAACCTTGAATTACATAGATTTAGTGCTGCTTGATAGCTCCACATTACTGTTATCAATCCTTTCAATCCCTATCCACTATGAACACCAATGTAAGCTTAATAGAATGCTACGTAGAATTGTGGAAAAGCAGTAAGTAGATGTTTGTTATAATTATATAAGATTACATAGTTACTAGGTATTGCTATCTCCTCATTGCTTGTATGAATCCGATAAATCTCTTTCCACAAAGAATGGTATTGTAAACCGATTCGAATTAAACGGAGAATTTTAGAAATACACTTAGAGAATGTTTATTATAGTAACCTTGAATTACCTAGATTAGGTGCTGCTTGATATCTCCGCAGTACTGTCATGAATCCTTTCAAAAGCTATCCACTATGAACACTAATGTAACCTTAATAGAATGCTACGTAGACTTGTGGAAAAACAGTAAGTAGATGTTTGTTATAATTATATAAGATTACATAGTTACTAGGTATTGCTATCTCCTCATTGCTTGTATGAATCCGATAAAGCTCTTTCCACAAAGAATGGTATTGTAAACTGATTAGAATGAAACGGAGAATTTTAGAAAAACACATACAGAATGTTTATTATGGTATCCTTGAATTACATAAATTCAGTCCTGCCTAATTTCTTCGCAGTACTAATATGAATCCTTTCCATCGCTATCCATTATGATCACCACTGTAAGCTTAATAGAATGCTACGTAGAATTGTGGAAAAACAGTAAGTAGATGTTTGTTATAATTATATAATATTACATAGTTACTAGGTATTGCTATCTCCTCATTGCTTGTATGAATCCGATAAAGCTCTTTCCACAAAGAATGGTATTGTAAACTGATTAGAATGAAACGGAGAATTTTAGAAATACACTTAGAGAATGTTTATTATAGTAACCTTGAATTACTTAGATTAGGTGCTTCTTGATACATCCGCAGTACTGTCATGAATCCTTTCAAACGCTATCCACTATGAACACTAATGTAACCCTAATAGAATGCTACGTAGACTTGTGGAAAAACAGTAAGTAGATGTTTGTTATAATTATATAAGATTATATAGTTACTAGGTATTGCTATCTCCTCATTGCTTGTATGAATCCGATAAAGCTCTTTCCACAAAGAATGGTATTGTAAAATGATTCGAATTAAATGGATAATTTTAGAAATACAATTAGAGAATGTTTATTATGGTAACCTTGAATTACATAGATTTAGTGCTACTTGATAGCTCCACATTACTGTTATCAATCCTTTCAATCCCTATCCACTATGAACACCAATGTAAGTTAATAGAATGCTACGTAGAATTGTGGGAAAGCAGTAAGTAGATGTTTGTTATAATTATATAAGATTACATAGTTACTAGGTATTGCTATCTCCTCATTGCTTGTATGAATCCGATAAAGCTCTTTCCACAAAGAATGGTATTGTAAACTGATTAGAATGAAATGGAGAATTTTAGAAATACACTTAGAGAATGTGTATTATGGTATCCTTGAATTACATAGATTCAGTCCTGCCTAATTTCTCCGCGCAGTACTAATATGAATCCTTTCCATCGCTATCCATTATGAACACCACTGTAAGCTTAATAGAATGCTACGTAGAATTGTAGAAAAACAGTAAGTAGATGTTTGTTATAATTATATAAGATTACATAGTTACTAGGTATTGCTATCTCCTCATTGCTTGTATGAATCTGATAAAGCTCTTTCCACATAGAATGGTATTGTAAACTGATTAGAATGAAATTGAGAATTTTAGAAATACACTTATAGAATGTTTATTATGGTTACCTCGAATTACATAGATTCAGTTCTGCTTCATTTCTCCGCAGGACGCTTTCCACTATGAACAGCAATGTAAGCTTAATAGAATGCTATGTAGAATTATGGAAAAACAGTAAGTAGATGTTTGTTATAATTATATAAGATTACATAGTTACTAGGTATTGCTATCTCCTCATTGCTTGTATGAATCCGATAAAGCTCTTTCCACAAGGAATGGTATTGTAAGCTGATTCGAATTAAACGGAGAATTTTAGAAATACAAATAGAGAATGTTTATTATAGTAACCTTGAATTACCTAGATTAGGTGCTGCTTGATATCCCCGCAGTACTGTCATGAATCCTTTCAAACGCTATCCACTATGAACACTAATGTAACCTTAATAGAATGCTACGTAGACTTGTGGAAAAGCAGTAAGTAGATGTTTGTTATAATTATATAAGATTACATAGTTACTAGGTATTGCTATCTCCTCATTGCTTGTTTGAATCCGATAAAGCTCTTTCCACAAAGAATGGTATTGTAAACCGATTCGAATTAAACGGAGAATTTTAGAAATACACTTAGAGAATGTTTATTATAGTAACCTTGAATTACCTAGATTAGGTGCTGCTTGATATCTCCGCAGTACTGTCATGAATCCTTTCAAAAGCTATCCACTATGAACACTAATGTAACCTTAATAGAATGCTACGTAGACTTGTCGAAAAACAGTAAGTAGATGTTTGTTATAATTATATAAGATTATATAGTTACTAGGTATTTCTATCTCCTCATTGCTTGTATGAATACGATAAAGCTCTTTTCACAAAGAATGGTATTGTAAACTGATTAGAATGAAATGGAGAATTTTAGAAATACACTTATAGAATGTGTATTATGGTTACCTCGAATTACATAGATTCAGTTCTGCTTCATTTCTCCGCAGGATGCTTTCCACTATTAACAGCAATGTAAGCTTAATGGAATGCTGTAGAATTATGGAAAAACAGTAAGTAGATGTTTGTTATAATTATATAAGATTACATAGTTACTAGGTATTGCTATCTCCTCATTGCTTGTATGAATCCGATAAAGCTCTTTCCACAAAGAATGGTATTGTAAACTGATTCGAATTAAATGGATAATTTTAGAAATACAATTAGAGAATGTTTATTATGGTAACCTTGAATTACATAGATTTAGTGCTGCTTGATAGCTCCACATTACTGTTATCAATCCTTTCGATCCCTATCCACTATGAACACCAATGTAAGCTTAATAGAATGCTACGTAGAATTGTGGAAAAGCAGTAAGTAGATGTTTGTTATAATTATATAAGATTACATAGTTACTAGGTATTGCTATCTCCTCATTGCTTGTATGAATCCGATAAAGCTCTTTCCACAAAGAATGGTATTGTAAACTGATTCGAATTAAACGGAGAATTTTAGAAATACACATAATGTTTATTATACTAACCTTGAATTACTTAGATTAGGTGCTGCTTGATATCCCCGCAGTACTGTCATGAATCCTTTCAAACGCTATCCACTATGAACACTAATGTAACCTTAATAGAATGCTACGTAGACTTGTGGAAAAGCAGTAAGTAGATGTTTGTTATAATTATATAAGATTACATAGTTACTAGGTATTGCTATCTCCTCATTGCTTGTATGAATCCGATAAAGCTCTTTCCACAAAGAATGGTATTGTAAACTGATTCGAATTAAACGGAGAATTTTAGAAAAACACTTAGAGAATGTTTATTATGGTATCCTTGAATTACATAGATTCAGTTCTGCCTAATTTCTCCGCAGTACTAAAATGAATCCTTTCCATCGCTATCCATTATGAACACCAATGTAAGCTTAATATAATGCTACGTAGAATTGTGGAAAAGCAGTAAATAGATGTTTGTTATAATTATATAATATTACATAGTTACTAGTTATTGCTATCTCCTCATTGCTTGTATGAATCCGATAAAGCTCTTTCCACAAAGAATGGTATTGTAAACTGATTCGAATTAAACGGAGAATTTTAGAAAAACACTTAGAGAATGTTTATTATGGTATCCTTGAATTACATAGATTCAGTCCTGCCTAATTTCTCCGCAGTACTAATATGAATCCTTTCCATCGCTATCCATTATGAACACTAATGTAACCTTAATAGAATGCTACGTAGACTTGTGGAAAAACAGTAAGTAGATGTTTGTTATAATTATATAAGATTACATAGTTACTAGGTATTGCTATCTCCTCATTGCTTGTATGAATCCGATAAAGCTCTTTCCACAAAGAATGGTATTGTAAACTGATTCGAATTAAATGGATAATTTTAGAAATACAATTAGAGAATGTTTATTATGGTAACCTTGAATTACATAGATTTAGTGCTGCTTGATAGCTCCACATTACTGTTATCAATCCTTTCGATCCCTATCCACTATGAACACCAATGTAAGCTTAATAGAATGCTACGTAGAATTGTGGAAAAGCAGTAAGTAGATGTTTGTTATAATTATATAAGATTACATAGTTACTAGGTATTGCTATCTCCTCATTGCTTGTATGAATCCGATAAAGCTCTTTCCACAAAGAATGGTATTGTAAACTGATTCGAATTAAACGGAGAATTTTAGAAATACACATAATGTTTATTATACTAACCTTGAATTACTTAGATTAGGTGCTGCTTGATATCCCCGCAGTACTGTCATGAATCCTTTCAAACGCTATCCACTATGAACACTAATGTAACCTTAATAGAATGCTACGTAGACTTGTGGAAAAGCAGTAAGTAGATGTTTGTTATAATTATATAAGATTACATAGTTACTAGGTATTGCTATCTCCTCATTGCTTGTATGAATCCGATAAAGCTCTTTCCACAAAGAATGGTATTGTAAACTGATTCGAATTAAACGGAGAATTTTAGAAAAACACTTCGAGAATGTTTATTATGGTATCCTTGAATTACATAGATTCAGTTCTGCCTAATTTCTCCGCAGTACTAAAATGAATCCTTTCCATCGCTATCCATTATGAACACCAATGTAAGCTTAATATAATGCTACGTAGAATTGTGGAAAAGCAGTAAATAGATGTTTGTTATAATTATATAATATTACATAGTTACTAGTTATTGCTATCTCCTCATTGCTTGTATGAATCCGATAAAGCTCTTTCCACAAAGAATGGTATTGTAAACTGATTCGAATTAAACGGAGAATTTTAGAAAAACACTTAGAGAATGTTTATTATGGTATCCTTGAATTACATAGATTCAGTCCTGCCTAATTTCTCCGCAGTACTAATATGAATCCTTTCCATCGCTATCCATTATGAACACTAATGTAACCTTAATAGAATGCTACGTAGACTTGTGGAAAAACAGTAAGTAGATGTTTGTTATAATTATATAAGATTACATAGTTACTAGGTATTGCTATCTCCTCATTGCTTGTATGAATCCGATAAAGCTCTTTCCACAAAGAATGGTATTGTAAACTGATTCGAATTAAATGGATAATTTTAGAAATACAATTAGAGAATGTTTATTATGGTAACCTTGAATTACATAGATTTAGTGCTGCTTGATAGCTCCACATTACTGTTATCAATCCTTTCGATCCCTATCCACTATGAACACCAATGTAAGCTTAATAGAATGCTACGTAGAATTGTGGAAAAGCAGTAAGTAGATGTTTGTTATAATTATATAAGATTACATAGTTACTAGGTATTGCTATCTCCTCATTGCTTGTATGAATCCGATAAAGCTCTTTCCACAAAGAATGGTATTGTAAACTGATTCGAATTAAACGGAGAATTTTAGAAATACACATAATGTTTATTATACTAACCTTGAATTACTTAGATTAGGTGCTGCTTGATATCCCCGCAGTACTGTCATGAATCCTTTCAAACGCTATCCACTATGAACACTAATGTAACCTTAATAGAATGCTACGTAGACTTGTGGAAAAGCAGTAAGTAGATGTTTGTTATAATTATATAAGATTACATAGTTACTAGGTATTGCTATCTCCTCATTGCTTGTATGAATCCGATAAAGCTCTTTCCACAAAGAATGGTATTGTAAACTGATTCGAATTAAACGGAGAATTTTAGAAAAACACTTAGAGAATGTTTATTATGGTATCCTTGAATTACATAGATTCAGTTCTGCCTAATTTCTCCGCAGTACTAAAATGAATCCTTTCCATCGCTATCCATTATGAACACCAATGTAAGCTTAATATAATGCTACGTAGAATTGTGGAAAAGCAGTAAATAGATGTTTGTTATAATTATATAATATTACATAGTTACTAGTTATTGCTATCTCCTCATTGCTTGTATGAATCCGATAAAGCTCTTTCCACAAAGAATGGTATTGTAAACTGATTCGAATTAAACGGAGAATTTTAGAAAAACACTTAGAGAATGTTTATTATGGTATCCTTGAATTACATAGATTCAGTCCTGCCTAATTTCTCCGCAGTACTAATATGAATCCTTTCCATCGCTATCCATTATGAACACTAATGTAACCTTAATAGAATGCTACGTAGACTTGTGGAAAAACAGTAAGTAGATGTTTGTTATAATTATATAAGATTACATAGTTACTAGGTATTGCTATCTCCTCATTGCTTGTATGAATCCGATAAAGCTCTTTCCACAAAGAATGGTATTGTAAACTGATTCGAATTAAATGGATAATTTTAGAAATACAATTAGAGAATGTTTATTATGGTAACCTTGAATTACATAGATTTAGTGCTGCTTGATAGCTCCACATTACTGTTATCAATCCTTTCGATCCCTATCCACTATGAACACCAATGTAAGCTTAATAGAATGCTACGTAGAATTGTGGAAAAGCAGTAAGTAGATGTTTGTTATAATTATATAAGATTACATAGTTACTAGGTATTGCTATCTCCTCATTGCTTGTATGAATCCGATAAAGCTCTTTCCACAAAGAATGGTATTGTAAACTGATTCGAATTAAACGGAGAATTTTAGAAATACACATAATGTTTATTATACTAACCTTGAATTACTTAGATTAGGTGCTGCTTGATATCCCCGCAGTACTGTCATGAATCCTTTCAAACGCTATCCACTATGAACACTAATGTAACCTTAATAGAATGCTACGTAGACTTGTGGAAAAGCAGTAAGTAGATGTTTGTTATAATTATATAAGATTACATAGTTACTAGGTATTGCTATCTCCTCATTGCTTGTATGAATCCGATAAAGCTCTTTCCACAAAGAATGGTATTGTAAACTGATTCGAATTAAACGGAGAATTTTAGAAAAACACTTAGAGAATGTTTATTATGGTATCCTTGAATTACATAGATTCAGTTCTGCCTAATTTCTCCGCAGTACTAAAATGAATCCTTTCCATCGCTATCCATTATGAACACCAATGTAAGCTTAATATAATGCTACGTAGAATTGTGGAAAAGCAGTAAATAGATGTTTGTTATAATTATATAATATTACATAGTTACTAGTTATTGCTATCTCCTCATTGCTTGTATGAATCCGATAAAGCTCTTTCCACAAAGAATGGTATTGTAAACTGATTCGAATTAAACGGAGAATTTTAGAAAAACACTTAGAGAATGTTTATTATGGTATCCTTGAATTACATAGATTCAGTCCTGCCTAATTTCTCCGCAGTACTAATATGAATCCTTTCCATCGCTATCCATTATGAACACTAATGTAACCTTAATAGAATGCTACGTAGACTTGTGGAAAAACAGTAAGTAGATGTTTGTTATAATTATATAAGATTACATAGTTACTAGGTATTGCTATCTCCTCATTGCTTGTATGAATCCGATAAAGCTCTTTCCACAAAGAATGGTATTGTAAACTGATTCGAATTAAACGGAGAATTTTAGAAATACACTTAGAGAATGTTTATTATAGTAACCTTGAATTACCTAGATTAGGTGCTGCTTGATATCTCCGCAGTACTGTCATGAATCCTTTCAAAAGCTATCCACTATGAACACTAATGTAACCTTAATAGAATGCTACGTAGACTTGTGGAAAAACAGTAAGTAGATGTTTGTTATAATTATATAAGATTACATAGTTACTAGGTATTGCTATCTCCTCATTGCTTGTATGAATCCGATAAAGCTCTTTCCACAAAGAATGGTATTGTAAACTGATTCGAATTAAACGGAGAATTTTAGAAAAACACTTAGAGAATGTTTATTATGGTATCCTTGAATTACATAGATTCAGTTCTGCCTAATTTCTCCGCAGTACTAATATGAATCCTTTCCATCGCTATCCATTATGAACACCAATGTAAGCTTAATATAATGCTACGTAGAATTGTGGAAAAGCAGTAATTAGATGTTTGTTATAATTATATAAGATTACATAGTTACTAGTTATTGCTATCTCCTCATTGCTTGTATGAATCCGATAAATCTCTTTCCACAAAGAATGGTATTGTAAACTGATTCGAATTAAACGGAGAATTTTAGAAATACACTTAGAGAATGTTTATTATAGTAACCTTGAATTACCTAGATTAGGTGCTGCTTGATATCTCCGCAGTACTGTCATGAATCCTTTCAA
The DNA here is from genome assembly GCF_032191835.1 of Heteronotia binoei. Lineage (NCBI taxonomy): Eukaryota > Metazoa > Chordata > Lepidosauria > Squamata > Gekkonidae > Heteronotia > Heteronotia binoei. The sequence continues at coordinate 107,496 of NW_026800232.1, read as the reverse complement.
AAGCTATCCACTATGAACACTAATGTAACCTTAATAGAATGCTACGTAGACTTGTGGAAAAACAGTAAGTAGATGTTTGTTATAATTATATAATATTACATAGTTACTAGGTATTGCTATCTCCTCATTGCTTGTATGAATCCGATAAAGCTCTTTCCACAAAGAATGGTATTGTAAACTGATTAGAATGAAACGGAGAATTTTAGAAATACACTTAGAGAATGTTTATTATAGTAACCTTGAATTACTTAGATTAGGTGCTGCTTGATATATCCGCAGTACTGTCCTCAATCCTTTCAAACGCTGTCCACTATGAACACTAATGTAACCTTAATAGAATGCTACGTAGACTTGTGGAAAAACAGTAAGTAGATGTTTGTTATAATTATATAAGATTATATAGTTACTAGGTATTGCTATCTCCCCATTGCTTGTATGAATACGATAAAGCTCTTTCCACAAAGAATGGTATTGTAAACTGATTAGAATGAAATGGAGAATTTTAGAAATACACATAGAATGTGTATTATGGTATCCTTGAATTACATAGATTCAGTCCTGCCTAATTTCTCCGCAGTACTAATATGAATCCTTTCCATCGCTATCCATTATGAACACCACTGTAAGCTTAATAGAATGCTACTTAGAATTGTAGAAAAACAGTAAGTAGATGTTTGTTATAATTATATAAGATTACGTAGTTACTAGGTATTGCTATCTCCTCATTGCTTGTATGAATCTGATAAAGCTCTTTCCACATAGAATGGCATTGTAAACTGATTAGAATGAAATTGAGAATTTTAGAAATACACTTATAGAATGTTTATTATGGTTACCTCGAATTACATAGATTCAGTTCTGCTTCATTTCTCCGCAGGACGCTTTCCACTATGAACAGCAATGTAAGCTTAAGGGAATGCTATGTAGAATTATGGAAAAACAGTAAGTAGATGTTTGTTATAATTATATAAGATTACATAGTTACTAGGTATTGCTATCTCCTCATTGCTTGTATGAATCCGATAAAGCTCTTTCAACAAAGAATGGTATTGTAAACTGATTAGAATGAAATGGAGAATTTTAGAAATACACTTAGAGAATGTGTATTATGGTATCCTTGAATTACATAGATTCAGTCCTGCCTAATTTCTCCGCGCAGTACTAATATGAATCCTTTCCATCGCTATCCATTATGAACACCACTGTAAGCTTAATAGAATGCTACGTAGAATTGTAGAAAAACAGTAAGTAGATGTTTGTTATAATTATATAAGATTACATAGTTACTAGGTATTGCTATCTCCTCATTGCTTGTATGAATCTGATAAAGCTCTTTCCACATAGAATGGTATTGTAAACTGATTAGAATGAAATTGAGAATTTTAGAAATACACTTATAGAATGTTTATTATGGTTACCTCGAATTACATAGATTCAGTTCTGCTTCATTTCTCCGCAGGACGCTTTCCACTATGAACAGCAATGTAAGCTTAATAGAATGCTATGTAGAATTATGGAAAAACAGTAAGTAGATGTTTGTTATAATTATATAAGATTACATAGTTACTAGGTATTGCTATCTCCTCATTGCTTGTATGAATCCGATAAAGCTCTTTCCACAAAGAATGGTATTGTAAACCGATTCGAATTAAACGGAGAATTTTAGAAATACACTTAGAGAATGTTTATTATAGTAACCTTGAATTACCTAGATTAGGTGCCGCTTGATATCTCCGCAGTACTGTCATGAATCCTTTCAAAAGCTATCCACTATGAACACTAATGTAACCTTAATAGAATGCTACGTAGACTTGTGGAAAAACAGTAAGTAGATGTTTGTTATAATTATATAAGATTACATAGTTACTAGGTATTGCTATCTCCTCATTGCTTGTATGAATCCGATAAAGCTCTTTCCACAAAGAATGGTATTGTAAACTGATTAGAATGAAACGGAGAATTTTAGAAAAACACATACAGAATGTTTATTATGGTATCCTTGAATTACATAGATTCAGTCCTGCCTAATTTCTCCGCAGTACTAATATGAATCCTTTCCATCGCTATCCATTATGAACACCACTGTAAGCTTAATAGAATGCTACGTAGAATTGTGGAAAAACAGTAAGTAGATGTTTGTTATAATTATATAATATTACATAGTTACTAGGTATTGCTATCTCCTCATTGCTTGTATGAATCCGATAAAGCTCTTTCCACAAAGAATGCTATTGTAAACTGATTAGAATGAAACGGAGAATTTTAGAAATACACTTAGAGAATGTTTATTATAGTAACCTTGAAATACTTAGATTAGGTGCTGCTTGATATATCCGCAGTACTGTCATGAATCCTTTCAAACGCTATCCACTATGAACACTAATGTAACCCTAATAGAATGCTACGTAGACTTGTGGAAAAACAGTAAGTAGATGTTTGTTATAATTATATAAGATTATAGAGTTACTAGGTATTGCTATCTCCTCATTGCTTGTATGAATCCGATAAAGCTCTTTCCACAAAGAATGGTATTGTAAACTGATTAGAATGAAATGGAGAATTTTAGAAATACACTTATAGAATGTGTATTATGGTATCCTTGAATTACATAGATTCAGTCCTGCCTAATTTCTCCGCAGTACTAATATGAATCCTTTCCATCGCTATCCATTATGAACACCACTGTAAGCTTAATAGAATGCTACGTAGAATTGTAGAAAAACAGTAAGTAGATGTTTGTCATAATTATATAAGATTACATAGTTACTAGGTATTGCTATCTCCTCATTGCTTGTATGAATCTGATAAAGCTCTTTCCACATAGAATGGTATTGTAAACTGATTAGAATGAAATTGAGAATTTTAGAAATACACTTATAGAATGTTTATTATGGTTACCTCGAAGTACATAGATTCAGTTCTGCTTCATTTCTCCGCAGGACGCTTTCCACTATTAACAGCAATGTAAGCTTAATGGAATGCTATGTAGAATTATGGAAAAACAGTAAGTAGATGTTTGTTATAATTATATAAGATTACATAGTTACATAGTTACTAGGTATTGCTATCTCCTCATTGCTTGTATGAATCCGATAAAGCTCTTTCCACAAAGAATGGTATTGTAAACTGATTCGAATTAAACGGAGAATTTTAGAAATACACATAATGTTTATTATACTAACCTTGAATTACTTAGATTAGGTGCTGCTTGATATCCCCGCAGTACTGTCATGAATCCTTTCAAACGCTATCCACTATGAACACTAATGTAACCTTAATAGAATGCTACGTAGACTTGTGGAAAAGCAGTAAGTAGATGTTTGTTATAATTATATAAGATTACATAGTTACTAGGTATTGCTATCTCCTCATTGCTTGTATGAATCCGATAAAGCTCTTTCCACAAAGAATGGTATTGTAAACTGATTCGAATTAAACGGAGAATTTTAGAAAAACACTTAGAGAATGTTTATTATGGTATCCTTGAATTACATAGATTCAGTTCTGCCTAATTTCTCCGCAGTACTAAAATGAATCCTTTCCATCGCTATCCATTATGAACACCAATGTAAGCTTAATATAATGCTACGTAGAATTGTGGAAAAGCAGTAAATAGATGTTTGTTATAATTATATAATATTACATAGTTACTAGTTATTGCTATCTCCTCATTGCTTGTATGAATCCGATAAAGCTCTTTCCACAAAGAATGGTATTGTAAACTGATTCGAATTAAACGGAGAATTTTAGAAAAACACTTAGAGAATGTTTATTATGGTATCCTTGAATTACATAGATTCAGTCCTGCCTAATTTCTCCGCAGTACTAATATGAATCCTTTCCATCGCTATCCATTATGAACACTAATGTAACCTTAATAGAATGCTACGTAGACTTGTGGAAAAACAGTAAGTAGATGTTTGTTATAATTATATAAGATTACATAGTTACTAGGTATTGCTATCTCCTCATTGCTTGTATGAATCCGATAAAGCTCTTTCCACAAAGAATGGTATTGTAAACTGATTCGAATTAAATGGATAATTTTAGAAATACAATTAGAGAATGTTTATTATGGTAACCTTGAATTACATAGATTTAGTGCTGCTTGATAGCTCCACATTACTGTTATCAATCCTTTCGATCCCTATCCACTATGAACACCAATGTAAGCTTAATAGAATGCTACGTAGAATTGTGGAAAAGCAGTAAGTAGATGTTTGTTATAATTATATAAGATTACATAGTTACTAGGTATTGCTATCTCCTCATTGCTTGTATGAATCCGATAAAGCTCTTTCCACAAAGAATGGTATTGTAAACTGATTCGAATTAAACGGAGAATTTTAGAAATACACATAATGTTTATTATACTAACCTTGAATTACTTAGATTAGGTGCTGCTTGATATCCCCGCAGTACTGTCATGAATCCTTTCAAACGCTATCCACTATGAACACTAATGTAACCTTAATAGAATGCTACGTAGACTTGTGGAAAAGCAGTAAGTAGATGTTTGTTATAATTATATAAGATTACATAGTTACTAGGTATTGCTATCTCCTCATTGCTTGTATGAATCCGATAAAGCTCTTTCCACAAAGAATGGTATTGTAAACTGATTCGAATTAAACGGAGAATTTTAGAAAAACACTTAGAGAATGTTTATTATGGTATCCTTGAATTACATAGATTCAGTTCTGCCTAATTTCTCCGCAGTACTAAAATGAATCCTTTCCATCGCTATCCATTATGAACACCAATGTAAGCTTAATATAATGCTACGTAGAATTGTGGAAAAGCAGTAAATAGATGTTTGTTATAATTATATAATATTACATAGTTACTAGTTATTGCTATCTCCTCATTGCTTGTATGAATCCGATAAAGCTCTTTCCACAAAGAATGGTATTGTAAACTGATTCGAATTAAACGGAGAATTTTAGAAAAACACTTAGAGAATGTTTATTATGGTATCCTTGAATTACATAGATTCAGTCCTGCCTAATTTCTCCGCAGTACTAATATGAATCCTTTCCATCGCTATCCATTATGAACACTAATGTAACCTTAATAGAATGCTACGTAGACTTGTGGAAAAACAGTAAGTAGATGTTTGTTATAATTATATAAGATTACATAGTTACTAGGTATTGCTATCTCCTCATTGCTTGTATGAATCCGATAAAGCTCTTTCCACAAAGAATGGTATTGTAAACTGATTCGAATTAAACGGAGAATTTTAGAAATACACTTAGAGAATGTTTATTATAGTAACCTTGAATTACCTAGATTAGGTGCTGCTTGATATCTCCGCAGTACTGTCATGAATCCTTTCAAAAGCTATCCACTATGAACACTAATGTAACCTTAATAGAATGCTACGTAGACTTGTGGAAAAACAGTAAGTAGATGTTTGTTATAATTATATAAGATTACATAGTTACTAGGTATTGCTATCTCCTCATTGCTTGTATGAATCCGATAAAGCTCTTTCCACAAAGAATGGTATTGTAAACTGATTCGAATTAAACGGAGAATTTTAGAAAAACACTTAGAGAATGTTTATTATGGTATCCTTGAATTACATAGATTCAGTTCTGCCTAATTTCTCCGCAGTACTAATATGAATCCTTTCCATCGCTATCCATTATGAACACCAATGTAAGCTTAATATAATGCTACGTAGAATTGTGGAAAAGCAGTAATTAGATGTTTGTTATAATTATATAAGATTACATAGTTACTAGTTATTGCTATCTCCTCATTGCTTGTATGAATCCGATAAATCTCTTTCCACAAAGAATGGTATTGTAAACTGATTCGAATTAAATGGAGAATTTTAGAAATACACTTAGAGAATGTTTATTATAGTAACCTTGAATTACCTAGATTAGGTGCTGCTTGATATCTCCGCAGTACTGTCATGAATCCTTTCAAAAGCTATCCACTATGAACACTAATGTAACCTTAATAGAATGCTACGTAGACTTGTGGAAAAACAGTAAGTAGATGTTTGTTATAATTATATAATATTACATAGTTACTAGGTATTGCTATCTCCTCATTGCTTGTATGAATCCGATAAAGCTCTTTCCACAAAGAATGGTATTGTAAACTGATTAGAATGAAACGGAGAATTTTAGAAATACACTTAGAGAATGTTTATTATAGTAACCTTGAATTACTTAGATTAGGTGCTGCTTGATATATCCGCAGTACTGTCCTCAATCCTTTCAAACGCTGTCCACTATGAACACTAATGTAACCTTAATAGAATGCTACGTAGACTTGTGGAAAAACAGTAAGTAGATGTTTGTTATAATTATATAAGATTATATAGTTACTAGGTATTGCTATCTCCCCATTGCTTGTATGAATACGATAAAGCTCTTTCCACAAAGAATGGTATTGTAAACTGATTAGAATGAAATGGAGAATTTTAGAAATACACATAGAATGTGTATTATGGTATCCTTGAATTACATAGATTCAGTCCTGCCTAATTTCTCCGCAGTACTAATATGAATCCTTTCCATCGCTATCCATTATGAACACCACTGTAAGCTTAATAGAATGCTACTTAGAATTGTAGAAAAACAGTAAGTAGATGTTTGTTATAATTATATAAGATTACGTAGTTACTAGGTATTGCTATCTCCTCATTGCTTGTATGAATCTGATAAAGCTCTTTCCACATAGAATGGCATTGTAAACTGATTAGAATGAAATGGAGAATTTTAGAAATACACTTATAGAATGTTTATTATGGTTACCTCGAATTACATAGATTCAGTTCTGCTTCATTTCTCCGCAGGACGCTTTCCACTATGAACAGCAATGTAAGCTTAAGGGAATGCTATGTAGAATTATGGAAAAACAGTAAGTAGATGTTTGTTATAATTATATAAGATTACATAGTTACTAGGTATTGCTATCTCCTCATTGCTTGTATGAATCCGATAAAGCTCTTTCAACAAAGAATGGTATTGTAAACTGATTAGAATGAAATGGAGAATTTTAGAAATACACTTAGAGAATGTGTATTATGGTATCCTTGAATTACATAGATTCAGTCCTGCCTAATTTCTCCGCGCAGTACTAATATGAATCCTTTCCATCGCTATCCATTATGAACACCACTGTAAGCTTAATAGAATGCTACGTAGAATTGTAGAAAAACAGTAAGTAGATGTTTGTTATAATTATATAAGATTACATAGTTACTAGGTATTGCTATCTCCTCATTGCTTGTATGAATCTGATAAAGCTCTTTCCACATAGAATGGTATTGTAAACTGATTAGAATGAAATTGAGAATTTTAGAAATACACTTATAGAATGTTTATTATGGTTACCTCGAATTACATAGATTCAGTTCTGCTTCATTTCTCCGCAGGACGCTTTCCACTATGAACAGCAATGTAAGCTTAATAGAATGCTATGTAGAATTATGGAAAAACAGTAAGTAGATGTTTGTTATAATTATATAAGATTACATAGTTACTAGGTATTGCTATCTCCTCATTGCTTGTATGAATCCGATAAAGCTCTTTCCACAAAGAATGGTATTGTAAACCGATTCGAATTAAACGGAGAATTTTAGAAATACACTTAGAGAATGTTTATTATAGTAACCTTGAATTACCTAGATTAGGTGCCGCTTGATATCTCCGCAGTACTGTCATGAATCCTTTCAAAAGCTATCCACTATGAACACTAATGTAACCTTAATAGAATGCTACGTAGACTTGTGGAAAAACAGTAAGTAGATGTTTGTTATAATTATATAAGATTACATAGTTACTAGGTATTGCTATCTCCTCATTGCTTGTATGAATCCGATAAAGCTCTTTCCACAAAGAATGGTATTGTAAACTGATTAGAATGAAACGGAGAATTTTAGAAAAACACATACAGAATGTTTATTATGGTATCCTTGAATTACATAGATTCAGTCCTGCCTAATTTCTCCGCAGTACTAATATGAATCCTTTCCATCGCTATCCATTATGAACACCACTGTAAGCTTAATAGAATGCTACGTAGAATTGTGGAAAAACAGTAAGTAGATGTTTGTTATAATTATATAATATTACATAGTTACTAGGTATTGCTATCTCCTCATTGCTTGTATGAATCCGATAAAGCTCTTTCCACAAAGAATGCTATTGTAAACTGATTAGAATGAAACGGAGAATTTTAGAAATACACTTAGAGAATGTTTATTATAGTAACCTTGAAATACTTAGATTAGGTGCTGCTTGATATATCCGCAGTACTGTCATGAATCCTTTCAAACGCTATCCACTATGAACACTAATGTAACCCTAATAGAATGCTACGTAGACTTGTGGAAAAACAGTAAGTAGATGTTTGTTATAATTATATAAGATTATAGAGTTACTAGGTATTGCTATCTCCTCATTGCTTGTATGAATCCGATAAAGCTCTTTCCACAAAGAATGGTATTGTAAACTGATTAGAATGAAATGGAGAATTTTAGAAATACACTTATAGAATGTGTATTATGGTATCCTTGAATTACATAGATTCAGTCCTGCCTAATTTCTCCGCAGTACTAATATGAATCCTTTCCATCGCTATCCATTATGAACACCACTGTAAGCTTAATAGAATGCTACGTAGAATTGTAGAAAAACAGTAAGTAGATGTTTGTCATAATTATATAAGATTACATAGTTACTAGGTATTGCTATCTCCTCATTGCTTGTATGAATCTGATAAAGCTCTTTCCACATAGAATGGTATTGTAAACTGATTAGAATGAAATTGAGAATTTTAGAAATACACTTATAGAATGTTTATTATGGTTACCTCGAAGTACATAGATTCAGTTCTGCTTCATTTCTCCGCAGGACGCTTTCCACTATTAACAGCAATGTAAGCTTAATGGAATGCTATGTAGAATTATGGAAAAACAGTAAGTAGATGTTTGTTATAATTATATAAGATTACATAGTTACATAGTTACTAGGTATTGCTATCTCCTCATTGCTTGTATGAATCCGATAAAGCTCTTTCCACAAAGAATGGTATTGTAAACTGATTCGAATTAAACGGAGAATTTTAGAAATACACATAGAGAATGTTTATTATAGTAACCTTGAATTACCTAGATTAGGTGCTGCTTGATATCCCCGCAGTGCTGTCATGAATCCTTTCAAACGCTATCCACTATGAACACTAATGTAACCTTAATAGAATGCTACGTAGACTTGTGGAAAAGCAGTAAGTAGATGTTTGTTAGAATTATATAAGATTACATAGTTACTAGTTATTGCTATCTCCTCATTGCTTGTATGAATCCGATAAATCTCTTTCCACAAAGAATGGTATTGTAAACCGATTCGAATTAAACGGAGAATTTTAGAAATACACTTAGAGAATGTTTATTATAGTAACCTTGAATTACCTAGATTAGGTGCTGCTTGATATCTCCGCAGTACTGTCATGAATCCTTTCAAAAGCTATCCACTATGAACACTAATGTAACCTTAATAGAATGCTACGTAGACTTGTGGAAAAACAGTAAGTAGATGTTTGTTATAATTATATAAGATTACATAGTTACTAGGTATTGCTATCTCCTCATTGCTTGTATGAATCCGATAAAGCTCTTTCCACAAAGAATGGTATTGTAAACTGATTAGAATGAAACGGAGAATTTTAGAAAAACACATACAGAATGTTTATTATGGTATCCTTGAATTACATAGATTCAGTCCTGCCTAATTTCTCCGCAGTACTAATATGAATCCTTTCCATCGCTATCCATTATGAACACCACTGTAAGCTTAATAGAATGGTACGTAGAATTGTGGAAAAACAGTAAGTAGATGTTTGTTATAATTATATAAGATTACATAGTTACTAGTTATTGCTATCTCCTCATTGCTTGTATGAATACGATAAAGCTCCTTCCACAAAGAATGGTATTGTAAACCGATTCGAATTAAACGGAGAATTTTAGAAATACACTTAGAGAATGTTTATTATAGTAACCTTGAATTACCTAGATTAGGTGCTGCTTGATATCTCCGCAGTACTGTCATGAATCCTTTCAAAAGCTATCCACTATGAACACTAATGTAACCTTAATAGAATGCTACGTAGACTTGTGGAAAAACAGTAAGTAGATGTTTGTTATAATTATATAAGATTACATAGTTACTAGGTATTGCTATCTCCTCATTGCTTGTATGAATCCGATAAAGCTCTTTCCACAAAGAATGGTATTGTAAACTGATTAGAATGAAACGGAGAATTTTAGAAAAACACATACAGAATGTTTATTATGGTATCCTTGAATTACATAGATTCAGTCCTGCCTAATTTCTCCGCAGTACTAATATGAATCCTTTCCATCGCTATCCATTATGAACACCACTGTAAGCTTAATAGAATGCTACGTAGAATTGTGGAAAAACAGTAAGTAGATGTTTGTTATAATTATATAATATTACATAGTTACTAGGTATTGCTATCTCCTCATTGCTTGTATGAATCCGATAAAGCTCTTTCCACAAAGAATGGTATTGTAAACTGATTAGAATGAAACGGAGAATTTTAGAAATACACTTAGAGAATGTTTATTATAGTAACCTTGAATTACTTAGATTAGGTGCTGCTTGATATATCCGCAGTACTGTCATGAATCCTTTCAAACGCTGTCCACTATGAACACTAATGTAACCTTAATAGAATGCTACGTAGACTTGTGGAAAAACAGTAAGTAGATGTTTGTTATAATTATATAAGATTACATAGTTACTAGGTATTGCTATCTCCTCATTGCTTGTATGAATCCGATAAAGCTCTTTCCACAAAGAATGGTATTGTAAACTGATTCGAATTAAATGGATAATTTTAGAAATGCAATTAGAGAATGTTTATTTTGGTAACCTTGAATTACATAGATTTAGTGCTGCTTGATAGCTCCACATTACTGTTATCAATCCTTTCAATCCCTATCCACTATGAACACCAATGTAAGCTTAATAGAATGCTACGTAGAATTGTGGAAAAACAGTAAGTAGATGTTTGTTATAATTATATAAGATTACATAGTTACTAGGTATTGCTATCTCCTCATTGCTTGTATGAATCCGATAAAGCTCTTTCCACAAAGAATGGTATTGTAAACCGATTCGAATTAAACGGAGAATTTTAGAAATACACTTAGAGAATGTTTATTATAGTAACCTTGAATTACCTAGATTAGCTGCTGCTTGATATCTCCGCAGTACTGTCATGAATCCTTTCAAAAGCTATCCACTATGAACACTAATGTAACCTTAATAGAATGCTACGTAGACTTGTGGAAAAACAGTAAGTAGATGTTTGTTATAATTATATAAGATTACATAGTTACTAGGTATTGCTATCTCCTCATTGCTTGTATGAATCCGATAAAGCTCTTTCCACAAAGAATGGTATTGTAAACTGATTAGAATGAAACGGAGAATTTTAGAAAAACACATACAGAATGTTTATTATGGTATCCTTGAATTACATAGATTCAGTCCTGCCTAATTTCTCCGCAGTACTAATATGAATCCTTTCCATCGCTATCCATTATGAACACCATAAGCTTAATAGAATGCTACGTAGAATTGTGGAAAAACAGTAAGTAGATGTTTGTTATAATTATATAATATTATAATTATATAATATAATTATATAATATTACATAGTTACTAGGTATTGCTATCTCCTCATTGCTTGTATGAATCCGATAAAGCTCTTTCCACAAAGAATGGTATTGTAAACTGATTCGAATTAAACGGAGAATTTTAGAAATACACTTAGAGAATGTTTATTATAGTAACCTTGAATTACCTAGATTAGGTGCTGCTTGATATCTCCGCAGTACTGTCATGAATCCTTTCAAAAGCTATCCACTATGAACACTAATGTAACCTTAATAGAATGCTACGTAGACTTGTGGAAAAACAGTAAGTAGATGTTTGTTATAATTATATAAGATTACATAGTTACTAGGTATTGCTATCTCCTCATTGCTTGTATGAATCCGATAAAGCTCTTTCCACAAAGAATGGTATTGTAAACTGATTAGAATGAAACGGAGAATTTTAGAAAAACACATACAGAATGTTTATTATGGTATCCTTGAATTACATAGATTCAGTCCTGCCTAATTTCTCCGCAGTACTAATATGAATCCTTTCCATCGCTATCCATTATGAACACCACTGTAAGCTTAATAGAATGCTACGTAGAATTGTGGAAAAACAGTAAGTAGATGTTTGTTATAATTATATAATATTACATAGTTACTAGGTATTGCTATCTCCTCATTGCTTGTATGAATCCGATAAAGCTCTTTCCACAAAGAATGGTATTGTAAACTGATTAGAATGAAACGGAGAATTTTAGAAATACACTTAGAGAATGTTTATTATAGTAACCTTGAATTACTTAGATTAGGTGCTGCTTGATATATCCGCAGTACTGTCATGAATCCTTTCAAACGCTGTCCACTATGAACACTAATGTAACCTTAATAGAATGCTACGTAGACTTGTGGAAAAACAGTAAGTAGATGTTTGTTATAATTATATAAGATTACATAGTTACTAGGTATTGCTATCTCCTCATTGCTTGTATGAATCCGATAAAGCTCTTTCCACAAAGAATGGTATTGTAAACTGATTCGAATTAAATGGATAATTTTAGAAATGCAATTAGAGAATGTTTATTTTGGTAACCTTGAATTACATAGATTTAGTGCTGCTTGATAGCTCCACATTACTGTTATCAATCCTTTCAATCCCTATCCACTATGAACACCAATGTAAGCTTAATAGAATGCTACGTAGAATTGTGGAAAAACAGTAAGTAGATGTTTGTTATAATTATATAAGATTACATAGTTACTAGGTATTGCTATCTCCTCATTGCTTGTATGAATCCGATAAAGCTCTTTCCACAAAGAATGGTATTGTAAACCGATTCGAATTAAACGGAGAATTTTAGAAATACACTTAGAGAATGTTTATTATAGTAACCTTGAATTACCTAGATTAGCTGCTGCTTGATATCTCCGCAGTACTGTCATGAATCCTTTCAAAAGCTATCCACTATGAACACTAATGTAACCTTAATAGAATGCTACGTAGACTTGTGGAAAAACAGTAAGTAGATGTTTGTTATAATTATATAAGATTACATAGTTACTAGGTATTGCTATCTCCTCATTGCTTGTATGAATCCGATAAAGCTCTTTCCACAAAGAATGGTATTGTAAACTGATTAGAATGAAACGGAGAATTTTAGAAAAACACATACAGAATGTTTATTATGGTATCCTTGAATTACATAGATTCAGTCCTGCCTAATTTCTCCGCAGTACTAATATGAATCCTTTCCATCGCTATCCATTATGAACACCATAAGCTTAATAGAATGCTACGTAGAATTGTGGAAAAACAGTAAGTAGATGTTTGTTATAATTATATAATATTATAATTATATAATATAATTATATAATATTACATAGTTACTAGGTATTGCTATCTCCTCATTGCTTGTATGAATCCGATAAAGCTCTTTCCACAAAGAATGGTATTGTAAACTGATTCGAATTAAACGGAGAATTTTAGAAATACACTTAGAGAATGTTTATTATAGTAACCTTGAATTACCTAGATTAGGTGCTGCTTGATATCTCCGCAGTACTGTCATGAATCCTTTCAAAAGCTATCCACTATGAACACTAATGTAACCTTAATAGAATGCTACGTAGACTTGTGGAAAAACAGTAAGTAGATGTTTGTTATAATTATATAAGATTACATAGTTACTAGGTATTGCTATCTCCTCATTGCTTGTATGAATCCGATAAAGCTCTTTCCACAAAGAATGGTATTGTAAACTGATTAGAATGAAACGGAGAATTTTAGAAAAACACATACAGAATGTTTATTATGGTATCCTTGAATTACATAGATTCAGTCCTGCCTAATTTCTCCGCAGTACTAATATGAATCCTTTCCATCGCTATCCATTATGAACACCACTGTAAGCTTAATAGAATGGTACGTAGAATTGTGGAAAAACAGTAAGTAGATGTTTGTTATAAATATATAAGATTACATAGTTACTAGTTATTGCTATCTCCTCATTGCTTGTATGAATCCGATAAATCTCTTTCCACAAAGAATGGTATTGTAAACCGATTCGAATTAAACGGAGAATTTTAGAAATACACTTAGAGAATGTTTATTATAGTAACCTTGAATTACCTAGATTAGGTGCTGCTTGATATCTCCGCAGTACTGTCATGAATCCTTTCAAAAGCTATCCACTATGAACACTAATGTAACCTTAATAGAATGCTACGTAGACTTGTGGAAAAACAGTAAGTAGATGTTTGTTATAATTATATAAGATTACATAGTTACTAGGTATTGCTATCTCCTCATTGCTTGTATGAATCCGATAAAGCTCTTTCCACAAAGAATGGTATTGTAAACTGATTAGAATGAAACGGAGAATTTTAGAAAAACACATACAGAATGTTTATTATGGTATCCTTGAATTACATAGATTCAGTCCTGCCTAATTTCTCCGCAGTACTAATATGAATCCTTTCCATCGCTATCCATTATGAACACCACTGTAAGCTTAATAGAATGCTACGTAGAATTGTGGAAAAACAGTAAGTAGATGTTTGTTATAATTATATAATATTACATAGTTACTAGGTATTGCTATCTCCTCATTGCTTGTATGAATCCGATAAAGCTCTTTCCACAAAGAATGGTATTGTAAACTGATTAGAATGAAACGGAGAATTTTAGAAATACACTTAGAGAATGTTTATTATAGTAACCTTGAATTACTTAGATTAGGTGCTGCTTGATATATCCGCAGTACTGTCATGAATCCTTTCAAACGCTGTCCACTATGAACACTAATGTAACCTTAATAGAATGCTACGTAGACTTGTGGAAAAACAGTAAGTAGATGTTTGTTATAATTATATAAGATTACATAGTTACTAGGTATTGCTATCTCCTCATTGCTTGTATGAATCCGATAAAGCTCTTTCCACAAAGAATGGTATTGTAAACTGATTCGAATTAAACGGAGAATTTTAGAAAAACACTTAGAGAATGTTTATTATGGTATCCTTGAATTACATAGATTCAGTTCTGCCTAATTTCTCCGCAGTACTAATATGAATCCTTTCCATCGCTATCCATTATGAACACCAATGTAAGCTTAATATAATGCTACGTAGAATTGTGGAAAAGCAGTAATTAGATGTTTGTTATAATTATATAAGATTACATAGTTACTAGTTATTGCTATCTCCTCATTGCTTGTATGAATCCGATAAATCTCTTTCCACAAAGAATGGTATTGTAAACTGATTCGAATTAAACGGAGAATTTTAGAAATACACTTAGAGAATGTTTATTATAGTAACCTTGAATTACCTAGATTAGGTGCTGCTTGATATCTCCGCAGTACTGTCATGAATCCTTTCAAAAGCTATCCACTATGAACACTAATATAACCTTAATAGAATGCTACGTAGACTTGTGGAAAAGCAGTAAGTAGATGTTTGTTATAATTATATAAGATTACATAGTTACTAGGTATTGCTATCTCCTCATTGCTTGTATGAATCCGATAAAGCTCTTTCCACAAAGAATGGTATTGTAAACTGATTCGAATTAAACGGAGAATTTTAGAAAAACACTTAGAGAATGTTTATTATGGTATCCTTGAATTACATAGATTCAGTTCTGCCTAATTTCTCCGCAGTACTAAAATGAATCCTTTCCATCGCTATCCATTATGAACACCAATGTAAGCTTAATATAATGCTACGTAGAATTGTGGAAAAGCAGTAAATAGATGTTTGTTATAATTATATAATATTACATAGTTACTAGTTATTGCTATCTCCTCATTGCTTGTATGAATCCGATAAAGCTCTTTCCACAAAGAATGGTATTGTAAACTGATTCGAATTAAACGGAGAATTTTAGAAAAACACTTAGAGAATGTTTATTATGGTATCCTTGAATTACATAGATTCAGTCCTGCCTAATTTCTCCGCAGTACTAATATGAATCCTTTCCATCGCTATCCATTATGAACACCAATGTAAGCTTAATATAATGCTACGTAGAATTGTGGAAAAGCAGTAATTAGATGTTTGTTATAATTATATAAGATTACATAGTTACTAGTTATTGCTATCTCCTCATTGCTTCTATGAATCCGATAAATCTCTTTCCACAAAGAATGGTATTGTAAACTGATTCGAATTAAACGGAGAATTTTAGAAATACACTTAGAGAATGTTTATTATAGTAACCTTGAATTACCTAGATTAGGTGCTGCTTGATATCTCCGCAGTACTGTCATGAATCCTTTCAAAAGCTATCCACTATGAACACTAATGTAACCTTAATAGAATGCTACGTAGACTTGTGGAAAAACAGTAAGTAGATGTTTGTTATAATTATATAAGATTACATAGTTACTAGGTATTGCTATCTCCTCATTGCTTGTATGAATCCGATAAAGCTCTTTCCACAAAGAATGGTATTGTAAACTGATTCGAATTAAACGGAGAATTTTAGAAATACACTTAGAGAATGTTTATTATAGTAACCTTGAATTACCTAGATTAGGTGCTGCTTGATATCTCCGCAGTACTGTCATGAATCCTTTCAAAAGCTATCCACTATGAACACTAATGTAACCTTAATAGAATGCTACGTAGACTTGTGGAAAAACAGTAAGTAGATGTTTGTTATAATTATATAAGATTACATAGTTACTAGGTATTGCTATCTCCTCATTGCTTGTATGAATCCGATAAAGCTCTTTCCACAAAGAATGGTATTGTAAACTGATTCGAATTAAACGGAGAATTTTAGAAATACACTTAGAGAATGTTTATTATAGTAACCTTGAATTACCTAGATTAGGTGCTGCTTGATATCTCCGCAGTACTGTCATGAATCCTTTCAAAAGCTATCCACTATGAACACTAATGTAACCTTAATAGAATGCTACGTAGACTTGTGGAAAAACAGTAAGTAGATGTTTGTTATAATTATATAAGATTACATAGTTACTAGGTATTGCTATCTCCTCATTGCTTGTATGAATCCGACAAAGCTCTTTCCACAAAGAATGGTATTGTAAACTGATTCGAATTAAACGGAGAATTTTAGAAAAACACATACAGAATGTTTATTATGGTATCCTTGAATTACATAGATTCAGTTCTGCCTAATTTCTCCGCAGTACTAATATGAATCCTTTCCATCGCTATCCATTATGAACACCAATGTAAGCTTAATATAATGCTACGTAGAATTGTGGAAAAGCAGTAATTAGATGTTTGTTATAATTATATAAGATTACATAGTTACTAGTTATTGCTATCTCCTCATTGCTTGTATGAATCCGATAAATCTCTTTCCACAAAGAATGGTATTGTAAACTGATTTGAATTAAACGGAGAATTTTAGAAATACACTTAGAGAATGTTTATTATAGTAACCTTGAATTACCTAGATTAGGTGCTGCTTGATATCTCCGCAGTACTGTCATGAATCCTTTCAAAAGCTATCCACTATGAACACTAATGTAACCTTAATAGAATGCTACGTAGACTTGTGGAAAAACAGTAAGTAGATGTTTGTTATAATTATATAAGATTACATAGTTACTAGGTATTGCTATCTCCTCATTGCTTGTATGAATCCGATAAAGCTCTTTCCACAAAGAATGGTATTGTAAACTGATTAGAATGAAACGGAGAATTTTAGAAATACACTTAGAGAATGTTTATTATAGTAACCTTGAATTACTTAGATTAGGTGCTGCTTGATATATCCGCAGTACTGTCCTCAATCCTTTCAAACGCTGTCCACTATGAACACTAATGTAACCTTAATAGAATGCTACGTAGACTTGTGGAAAAACAGTAAGTAGATGTTTGTTATAATTATATAAGATTATATAGTTACTAGGTATTGCTATCTCCCCATTGCTTGTATGAATACGATAAAGCTCTTTCCACAAAGAATGGTATTGTAAACTGATTAGAATGAAATGGAGAATTTTAGAAATACACATAGAATGTGTATTATGGTATCCTTGAATTACATAGATTCAGTCCTGCCTAATTTCTCCGCAGTACTAAAATGAATCCTTTCCATCGCTATCCATTATGAACACCAATGTAAGCTTAATATAATGCTACGTAGAATTGTGGAAAAGCAGTAAATAGATGTTTGTTATAATTATATAATATTACATAGTTACTAGTTATTGCTATCTCCTCATTGCTTGTATGAATCCGATAAAGCTCTTTCCACAAAGAATGGTATTGTAAACTGATTCGAATTAAACGGAGAATTTTAGAAAAACACTTAGAGAATGTTTATTATGGTATCCTTGAATTGCATAGATTCAGTCCTGCCTAATTTCTCCGCAGTACTAATATGAATCCTTTCCATCGCTATCCATTATGAACACCAATGTAAGCTTAATATAATGCTACGTAGAATTGTGGAAAAGCAGTAATTAGATGTTTGTTATAATTATATAAGATTACATAGTTACTAGTTATTGCTATCTCCTCATTGCTTCTATGAATCCGATAAATCTCTTTCCACAAAGAATGGTATTGTAAACTGATTCGAATTAAACGGAGAATTTTAGAAATACACTTAGAGAATGTTTATTATAGTAACCTTGAATTACCTAGATTAGGTGCTGCTTGATATCTCCGCAGTACTGTCATGAATCCTTTCAAAAGCTATCCACTATGAACACTAATGTAACCTTAATAGAATGCTACGTAGACTTGTGGAAAAACAGTAAGTAGATGTTTGTTATAATTATATAAGATTACATAGTTACTAGGTATTGCTATCTCCTCATTGCTTGTATGAATCCGATAAAGCTCTTTCCACAAAGAATGGTATTGTAAACTGATTCGAATTAAACGGAGAATTTTAGAAATACACTTAGAGAATGTTTATTATAGTAACCTTGAATTACCTAGATTAGGTGCTGCTTGATATCTCCGCAGTACTGTCATGAATCCTTTCAAAAGCTATCCACTATGAACACTAATGTAACCTTAATAGAATGCTACGTAGACTTGTGGAAAAACAGTAAGTAGATGTTTGTTATAATTATATAAGATTACATAGTTACTAGGTATTGCTATCTCCTCATTGCTTGTATGAATCCGATAAAGCTCTTTCCACAAAGAATGGTATTGTAAACTGATTCGAATTAAACGGAGAATTTTAGAAAAACACATACAGAATGTTTATTATGGTATCCTTGAATTACATAGATTCAGTTCTGCCTAATTTCTCCGCAGTACTAATATGAATCCTTTCCATCGCTATCCATTATGAACACCAATGTAAGCTTAATATAATGCTACGTAGAATTGTGGAAAAGCAGTAATTAGATGTTTGTTATAATTATATAAGATTACATAGTTACTAGTTATTGCTATCTCCTCATTGCTTGTATGAATCCGATAAATCTCTTTCCACAAAGAATGGTATTGTAAACTGATTCGAATTAAACGGAGAATTTTAGAAATACACTTAGAGAATGTTTATTATAGTAACCTTGAATTACCTAGATTAGGTGCTGCTTGATATCTCCGCAGTACTGTCATGAATCCTTTCAAAAGCTATCCACTATGAACACTAATGTAACCTTAATAGAATGCTACGTAGACTTGTGGAAAAACAGTAAGTAGATGTTTGTTATAATTATATAAGATTACATAGTTACTAGGTATTGCTATCTCCTCATTGCTTGTATGAATCCGATAAAGCTCTTTCCACAAAGAATGGTATTGTAAACTGATTAGAATGAAACGGAGAATTTTAGAAAAACACATACAGAATGTTTATTATGGTATCCTTGAATTACATAGATTCAGTCCTGCCTAATTTCTCCGCAGTACTAATATGAATCCTTTCCATCGCTATCCATTATGAACACCATAAGCTTAATAGAATGCTACGTAGAATTGTGGAAAAACAGTAAGTAGATGTTTGTTATAATTATATAATATTATAATTATAAAATATAATTATATAATATTACATAGTTACTAGGTATTGCTATCTCCTCATTGCTTGTATGAATCCGATAAAGCTCTTTCCACAAAGAATGGTATTGTAAACTGATTAGAATGAAACGGAGAATTTTAGAAATACACTTAGAGAATGTTTATTATAGTAACCTTGAATTACTTAGATTAGGTGCTGCTTGATATATCCGCAGTACTGTCATGAATCCTTTCAAACGCTGTCCACTATGAACACTAATGTAACCTTAATAGAATGCTACGTAGACTTGTGGAAAAACAGTAAGTAGATGTTTGTTATAATTATATAAGATTACATAGTTACTAGGTATTGCTATCTCCTCATTGCTTGTATGAATCCGATAAAGCTCTTTCCACAAAGAATGGTATTGTAAACTGATTCGAATTAAACGGAGAATTTTAGAAAAACACTTAGAGAATGTTTATTATGGTATCCTTGAATTACATAGATTCAGTCCTGCCTAATTTCTCCGCAGTACTAATATGAATCCTTTCCATCGCTATCCATTATGAACACCAATGTAAGCTTAATATAATGCTACGTAGAATTGTGGAAAAGCAGTAATTAGATGTTTGTTATAATTATATAAGATTACATAGTTACTAGTTATTGCTATCTCCTCATTGCTTCTATGAATCCGATAAATCTCTTTCCACAAAGAATGGTATTGTAAACTGATTCGAATTAAACGGAGAATTTTAGAAATACACTTAGAGAATGTTTATTATAGTAACCTTGAATTACCTAGATTAGGTGCTGCTTGATATCTCCGCAGTACTGTCATGAATCCTTTCAAAAGCTATCCACTATGAACACTAATGTAACCTTAATAGAATGCTACGTAGACTTGTGGAAAAACAGTAAGTAGATGTTTGTTATAATTATATAAGATTACATAGTTACTAGGTATTGCTATCTCCTCATTGCTTGTATGAATCCGATAAAGCTCTTTCCACAAAGAATGGTATTGTAAACTGATTCGAATTAAACGGAGAATTTTAGAAATACACTTAGAGAATGTTTATTATAGTAACCTTGAATTACCTAGATTAGGTGCTGCTTGATATCTCCGCAGTACTGTCATGAATCCTTTCAAAAGCTATCCACTATGAACACTAATGTAACCTTAATAGAATGCTACGTAGACTTGTGGAAAAACAGTAAGTAGATGTTTGTTATAATTATATAAGATTACATAGTTACTAGGTATTGCTATCTCCTCATTGCTTGTATGAATCCGATAAAGCTCTTTCCACAAAGAATGGTATTGTAAACTGATTCGAATTAAACGGAGAATTTTAGAAATACACTTAGAGAATGTTTATTATAGTAACCTTGAATTACCTAGATTAGGTGCTGCTTGATATCTCCGCAGTACTGTCATGAATCCTTTCAAAAGCTATCCACTATGAACACTAATGTAACCTTAATAGAATGCTACGTAGACTTGTGGAAAAACAGTAAGTAGATGTTTGTTATAATTATATAAGATTACATAGTTACTAGGTATTGCTATCTCCTCATTGCTTGTATGAATCCGATAAAGCTCTTTCCACAAAGAATGGTATTGTAAACTGATTCGAATTAAACGGAGAATTTTAGAAAAACACTTAGAGAATGTTTATTATGGTATCCTTGAATTACATAGATTCAGTACTGCCTAATTTCTCCGCAGTACTAATATGAATCCTTTCCATCGCTATCCATTATGAACACCAATGTAAGCTTAATATAATGCTACGTAGAATTGTGGAAAAGCAGTAATTAGATGTTTGTTATAATTATATAAGATTACATAGTTACTAGTTATTGCTATATCCTCATTGCTTGTATGAATCCGATAAATCTCTTTCCACAAAGAATGGTATTGTAAACTGATTCGAATTAAACGGAGAATTTTAGAAATACACTTAGAGAATGTTTATTATAGTAACCTTGAATTACCTAGATTAGGTGCTGCTTGATATCTCCGCAGTACTGTCATGAATCCTTTCAAAAGCTATCCACTATGAACACTAATGTAACCTTAATAGAATGCTACGTAGACTTGTGGAAAAACAGTAAGTAGATGTTTGTTATAATTATATAAGATTACATAGTTACTAGGTATTGCTATCTCCTCATTGCTTGTATGAATCCGATAAAGCTCTTTCCACAAAGAATGGTATTGTAAACTGATTAGAATGAAACGGAGAATTTTAGAAAAACACATACAGAATGTTTATTATGGTATCCTTGAATTACATAGATTCAGTCCTGCCTAATTTCTCCGCAGTACTAATATGAATCCTTTCCATCGCTATCCATTATGAACACCACTGTAAGCTTAATAGAATGGTACGTAGAATTGTGGAAAAACAGTAAGTAGATGTTTGTTATAATTATATAAGATTACATAGTTACTAGTTATTGCTATCTCCTCATTGCTTGTATGAATCCGATAAATCTCTTTCCACAAAGAATGGTATTGTAAACCGATTCGAATTAAACGGAGAATTTTAGAAATACACTTAGAGAATGTTTATTATAGTAACCTTGAATTACGTAGATTAGGTGCTGCTTGATATCTCCGCAGTACTGTCATGAATCCTTTCAAAAGCTATCCACTATGAACACTAATGTAACCTTAATAGAATGCTACGTAGACTTGTGGAAAAACAGTAAGTAGATGTTTGTTATAATTATATAAGATTACATAGTTACTAGGTATTGCTATCTCCTCATTGCTTGTATGAATCCGATAAAGCTCTTTCCACAAAGAATGGTATTGTAAACTGATTAGAATGAAACGGAGAATTTTAGAAATACACTTAGAGAATGTTTATTATAGTAACCTTGAATTACTTAGATTAGGTTCTGCTTGATATATCCGCAGTACTGTCATCAATCCTTTCAAACGCTGTCCACTATGAACACTAATGTAACCTTAATAGAATGCTACGTAGACTTGTGGAAAAACAGTAAGTAGATGTTTGTTATAATTATATAAGATTATATAGTTACTAGGTATTGCTATCTCCCCATTGCTTGTATGAATACGATAAAGCTCTTTCCACAAAGAATGGTATTGTAAACTGATTAGAATGAAATGGAGAATTTTAGAAATACACATAGAATGTGTATTATGGTATCCTTGAATTACATAGATTCAGTCCTGCCTAATTTCTCCGCAGTACTAATATGAATCCTTTCCATCGCTATCCATTATGAACACCACTGTAAGCTTAATAGAATGCTACTTAGAATTGTAGAAAAACAGTAAGTAGATGTTTGTTATAATTATATAAGATTACGTAGTTACTAGGTATTGCTATCTCCTCATTGCTTGTATGAATCTGATAAAGCTCTTTCCACATAGAATGGTATTGTAAACTGATTAGAATGAAATTGAGAATTTTTGAAATACACTTATAGAATGTTTATTATGGTTACCTCGAATTACATAGATTCAGTTCTGCTTCATTTCTCCGCAGGACGCTTTCCACTATGAACAGCAATGTAAGCTTAATAGAATGCTATGTAGAATTATGGAAAAACAGTAAGTAGATGTTTGTTATAATTATATAAGATTACATAGTTACTAGGTATTGCTATCTCCTCATTGCTTGTATGAATCCGATAAAGCTCTTTCCACAAGGAATGGTATTGTAAGCTGATTCGAATTAAACGGAGAATTTTAGAAATACAAATAGAGAATGTTTATTATAGTAACCTTGAATTACCTAGATTAGGTGCTGCTTGATATCCCCGCAGTACTGTCATGAATCCTTTCAAACGCTATCCACTATGAACACTAATGTAACCTTAATAGAATGCTACGTAGACTTGTGGAAAAGCAGTAAGTAGATGTTTGTTATAATTATATAAGATTACATAGTTACTAGGTATTGCTATCTCCTCATTGCTTGTTTGAATCCGATAAAGCTCTTTCCACAAAGAATGGTATTGTAAACCGATTCGAATTAAACGGAGAATTTTAGAAATACACTTAGAGAATGTTTATTATAGTAACCTTGAATTACCTAGCTTACCTGCTTGATATCTCCGCAGTACTGTCATGAATCCTTTCAAAAGCTATCCACTATGAACACTAATGTAACCTTAATAGAATGCTACGTAGACTTGTCGAAAAACAGTAAGTAGATGTTTGTTATAATTATATAAGAATGGTATTGTAAACTGATTAGAATGAAATGGAGAATTTTAGAAATACACTTATAGAATGTGTATTATGGTTACCTCGAATTACATGGATTCAGTTCTGCTTCATTTCTCCGCAGGACGCTTTCCACTATTAACAGCAATGTAAGCTTAATGGAATGCTGTAGAATTATGGAAAAACAGTAAGTAGATGTTTGTTATAATTATATAAGATTACATAGTTACTAGGTATTGCTATCTCCTCATTGCTTGTATGAATCCGATAAAGCTCTTTCCACAAAGAATGGTATTGTAAACTGATTCGAATTAAATGGATAATTTTAGAAATACAATTAGAGAATGTTTATTATGGTAACCTTGAATTACATAGATTTAGTGCTGCTTGATAGCTCCACATTACTGTTATCAATCCTTTCGATCCCTATCCACTATGAACACCAATGTAAGCTTAATAGAATGCTACGTAGAATTGTGGAAAAGCAGTAAGTAGATGTTTGTTATAATTATATAAGATTACATAGTTACTAGGTATTGCTATCTCCTCATTGCTTGTATGAATCCGATAAAGCTCTTTCCACAAAGAATGGTATTGTAAACTGATTCGAATTAAACGGAGAATTTTAGAAATACACATAATGTTTATTATAGTAACCTTGAATTACTTAGATTAGGTGCTGCTTGATATCCCCGCAGTACTGTCATGAATCCTTTCAAACGCTATCCACTATGAACACTAATGTAACCTTAATAGAATGCTACGTAGACTTGTGGAAAAGCAGTAAGTAGATGTTTGTTATAATTATATAAGATTACATAGTTACTAGGTATTGCTATCTCCTCATTGCTTGTATGAATCCGATAAAGCTCTTTCCACAAAGAATGGTATTGTAAACTGATTCGAATTAAACGGAGAATTTTAGAAAAACACTTAGAGAATGTTTATTATGGTATCCTTGAATTACATAGATTCAGTTCTGCCTAATTTCTCCGCAGTACTAAAATGAATCCTTTCCATCGCTATCCATTATGAACACCAATGTAAGCTTAATATAATGCTACGTAGAATTGTGGAAAAGCAGTAAATAGATGTTTGTTATAATTATATAATATTACATAGTTACTAGTTATTGCTATCTCCTCATTGCTTGTATGAATCCGATAAAGCTCTTTCCACAAAGAATGGTATTGTAAACTGATTCGAATTAAACGGAGAATTTTAGAAAAACACTTAGAGAATGTTTATTATGGTATCCTTGAATTACATAGATTCAGTCCTGCCTAATTTCTCCGCAGTACTAATATGAATCCTTTCCATCGCTATCCATTATGAACACCAATGTAAGCTTAATATAATGCTACGTAGAATTGTGGAAAAGCAGTAATTAGATGTTTGTTATAATTATATAAGATTACATAGTTACTAGTTATTGCTATCTCCTCATTGCTTCTATGAATCCGATAAGTCTCTTTCCACAAAGAATGGTATTGTAAACTGATTCGAATTAAACGGAGAATTTTAGAAATACACTTAGAGAATGTTTATTATAGTAACCTTGAATTACCTAGATTAGGTGCTGCTTGATATCTCCGCAGTACTGTCATGAATCCTTTCAAAAGCTATCCACTATCAACACTAATGTAACCTTAATAGAATGCTACGTAGACTTGTGGAAAAACAGTAAGTAGATGTTTGTTATAATTATATAAGATTACATAGTTACTAGGTATTGCTATCTCCTCATTGCTTGTATGAATCCGATAAAGCTCTTTCCACAAAGAATGGTATTGTAAACTGATTCGAATTAAACGGAGAATTTTAGAAATACACTTAGAGAATGTTTATTATAGTAACCTTGAATTACCTAGATTAGGTGCTGCTTGATATCTCCGCAGTACTGTCATGAATCCTTTCAAAAGCTATCCACTATGAACACTAATGTAACCTTAATAGAATGCTACGTAGACTTGTGGAAAAACAGTAAGTAGATGTTTGTTATAATTATATAAGATTACATAGTTACTAGGTATTGCTATCTCCTCATTGCTTGTATGAATCCGATAAAGCTCTTTCCACAAAGAATGGTATTGTAAACTGATTCGAATTAAACGGAGAATTTTAGAAAAACACATACAGAATGTTTATTATGGTATCCTTGAATTACATAGATTCAGTTCTGCCTAATTTCTCCGCAGTACTAATATGAATCCTTTCCATCGCTATCCATTATGAACACCAATGTAAGCTTAATATAATGCTACGTAGAATTGTGGAAAAGCAGTAATTAGATGTTTGTTATAATTATATAAGATTACATAGTTACTAGTTATTGCTATCTCCTCATTGCTTGTATGAATCCGATAAATCTCTTTCCACAAAGAATGGTATTGTAAACTGATTCGAATTAAACGGAGAATTTTAGAAATACACTTAGAGAATGTTTATTATAGTAACCTTGAATTACCTAGATTAGGTGCTGCTTGATATCTCCGCAGTACTGTCATGAATCCTTTCAAAAGCTATCCACTATGAACACTAATGTAACCTTAATAGAATGCTACGTAGACTTGTGGAAAAACAGTAAGTAGATGTTTGTTATAATTATATAATATTACATAGTTACTAGGTATTGCTATCTCCTCATTGCTTGTATGAATCCGATAAAGCTCTTTCCACAAAGAATGGTATTGTAAACTGATTAGAATGAAACGGAGAATTTTAGAAATACACTTAGAGAATGTTTATTATAGTAACCTTGAATTACTTAGATTAGGTGCTGCTTGATATATCCGCAGTACTGTCCTCAATCCTTTCAAACGCTGTCCACTATGAACACTAATGTAACCTTAATAGAATGCTACGTAGACTTGTGGAAAAACAGTAAGTAGATGTTTGTTATAATTATATAAGATTATATAGTTACTAGGTATTGCTATCTCCCCATTGCTTGTATGAATACGATAAAGCTCTTTCCACAAAGAATGGTATTGTAAACTGATTAGAATGAAATGGAGAATTTTAGAAATACACATAGAATGTGTATTATGGTATCCTTGAATTACATAGATTCAGTCCTGCCTAATTTCTCCGCAGTACTAATATGAATCCTTTCCATCGCTATCCATTATGAACACCACTGTAAGCTTAATAGAATGCTACTTAGAATTGTAGAAAAACAGTAAGTAGATGTTTGTTATAATTATATAAGATTACGTAGTTACTAGGTATTGCTATCTCCTCATTGCTTGTATGAATCTGATAAAGCTCTTTCCACATAGAATGGTATTGTAAACTGATTAGAATGAAATTGAGAATTTTAGAAATACACTTATAGAATGTTTATTATGGTTACCTCGAATTACATAGATTCAGTTCTGCTTCATTTCTCCGCAGGACGCTTTCCACTATGAACAGCAAAGTAAGCTTAAGGGAATGCTATGTAGAATTATGGAAAAACAGTAAGTAGATGTTTGTTATAATTATATAAGATTACATAGTTACTAGGTATTGCTATCTCCTCATTGCTTGTATGAATCCGATAAAGCTCTTTCCACAAAGAATGGTATTGTAAACTGATTAGAATGAAATGGAGAATTTTAGAAATACACTTAGAGAATGTGTATTATGGTATCCTTGAATTACATAGATTCAGTCCTGCCTAATTTCTCCGCGCAGTACTAATATGAATCCTTTCCATCGCTATCCATTATGAACACCACTGTAAGCTTAATAGAATGCTACGTAGAATTGTAGAAAAACAGTAAGTAGATGTTTGTTATAATTATATAAGATTACATAGTTACTAGGTATTGCTATCTCCTCATTGCTTGTATGAATCTGATAAAGCTCTTTCCACATAGAATGGTATTGTAAACTGATTAGAATGAAATTGAGAATTTTAGAAATACACTTATAGAATGTTTATTATGGTTACCTCGAATTACATAGATTCAGTTCTGCTTCATTTCTCCGCAGGACGCTTTCCACTATGAACAGCAATGTAAGCTTAATAGAATGCTATGTAGAATTATGGAAAAACAGTAAGTAGATGTTTGTTATAATTATATAAGATTACATAGTAACTAGGTATTGCTATCTCCTCATTGCTTGTATGAATCCGATAAAGCTCTTTCCACAAAGAATGGTATTGTAAGCTGATTCGAATTAAACGGAGAATTTTAGAAATACAAATAGAGAATGTTTATTATAGTAACCTTGAATTACCTAGATTAGGTGCTGCTTGATATCCCCGCAGTACTGTCATGAATCCTTTCAAACGCTATCCACTATGAACACTAATGTAACCTTAATAGAATGCTACGTAGACTTGTGGAAAAGCAGTAAGTAGATGTTTGTTATAATTATATAAGATTACATAGTTAGTAGGTATTGCTATCTCCTCATTGCTTGTATGAATCCGATAAAGCTCTTTCCACAAAGAATGCTATTGTAAACTGATTAGAATGAAACGGAGAATTTTAGAAATACACTTAGAGAATGTTTATTATAGTAACCTTGAAATACTTAGATTAGGTGCTGCTTGATATATCCGCAGTACTGTCATGAATCCTTTCAAACGCTATCCACTATGAACACTAATGTAACCCTAATAGAATGCTACGTAGACTTGTGGAAAAACAGTAAGTAGATTTTGTTATAATTATATAAGATTATATAGTTACTAGGTATTGCTATCTCCTCATTGCTTGTATGAATCTGATAAAGCTCTTTCCACATAGAATGGTATTGTAAACTGATTAGAATGAAATGGAGAATTTTAGAAATACACTTATAGAATGTTTATTATGGTTACCTCGAATTACATAGATTCAGTTCTGCTTCATTTCTCCGCAGGACGCTTTCCACTATTAACAGCAATGTAAGCTTAATGGAATGCTATGTAGAATTATGGAAAAACAGTAAGTAGATGTTTGTTATAATTATATAAGATTACATAGTTACTAGGTATTGCTATCTCCTCATTGCTTGTATGAATCCGATAAAGCTCTTTCCACAAAGAATGGTATTGTAAACTGATTCGAATTAAATGGATAATTTTAGAAATGCAATTAGAGAATTTTTATTTTGGTAACCTTGAATTACATAGATTTAGTGCTGCTTGATAGCTCCACATTACTGTTATCAATCCTTTCAATCCCTATCCACTATGAACACCAATGTAAGCTTAATAGAATGCTACGTAGAATTGTGGAAAAACAGTAAGTAGATGTTTGTTATAATTATATAAGATTACATAGTTACTAGGTATTGCTATCTCCTCATTGCTTGTATGAATCCGATAAAGCTCTTTCCACAAAGAATGGTATTGTAAACCGATTCGAATTAAACGGAGAATTTTAGAAATACACTTAGAGAATTTTTATTATAGTAACCTTGAATTACCTAGATTAGGTGCTGCTTGATATCCCCGCAGTACTGTCATGAATCCTTTCAAACGCTATCCACTATGAACACTAATGTAACCTTAATAGAATGCTACGTAGACTTGTGGAAAAGCAGTAAGTAGATGTTTGTTATAATTATATAAGATTACATAGTTAGTAGGTATTGCTATCTCCTCATTGCTTGTATGAATCCGATAAAGCTCTTTCCACAAAGAATGGTATTGTAAACTGATTCGAATTAAACGGAGAATTTTAGAAAAACACTTAGAGAATGTTTATTATGGTATCCTTGAATTACATAGATTCAGTTCTGCCTAATTTCTCCGCAGTACTAATATGAATCCTTTCCATCGCTATCCATTATGAACACCACTGTAAGCTTAATATAATGCTACGTAGAATTGTGGAAAAACAGTAAGTAGATGTTTGTTATAATTATATAATATTACATAGTTACTAGGTATTGCTATCTCCTCATTGCTTGTATGAATCCGATAAAGCTCTTTCCACAAAGAATGGTATTGTAAACCGATTCGAATTAAACGGAGAATTTTAGAAATACACTTAGAGAATGTTTATTATAGTAACCTTGAATTACCTAGATTAGGTGCCGCTTGATATCTCCGCAGTACTGTCATGAATCCTTTCAAAAGCTATCCACTATGAACACTAATGTAACCTTAATAGAATGCTACGTAGACTTGTGGAAAAACAGTAAGTAGATGTTTGTTATAATTATATAAGATTACATAGTTACTAGGTATTGCTATCTCCTCATTGCTTGTATGAATCCGATAAAGCTCTTTCCACAAAGAATGGTATTGTAAACTGATTAGAATGAAACGGAGAATTTTAGAAAAACACATACAGAATGTTTATTATGGTATCCTTGAATTACATAGATTCAGTCCTGCCTAATTTCTCCGCAGTACTAATATGAATCCTTTCCATCGCTATCCATTATGAACACCACTGTAAGCTTAATAGAATGCTACGTAGAATTGTGGAAAAACAGTAAGTAGATGTTTGTTATAATTATATAATATTACATAGTTACTAGGTATTGCTATCTCCTCATTGCTTGTATGAATCCGATAAAGCTCTTTCCACAAAGAATGCTATTGTAAACTGATTAGAATGAAACGGAGAATTTTAGAAATACACTTAGAGAATGTTTATTATAGTAACCTTGAAATACTTAGATTAGGTGCTGCTTGATATATCCGCAGTACTGTCATGAATCCTTTCAAACGCTATCCACTATGAACACTAATGTAACCCTAATAGAATGCTACGTAGACTTGTGGAAAAACAGTAAGTAGATTTTGTTATAATTATATAAGATTATATAGTTACTAGGTATTGCTATCTCCTCATTGCTTGTATGAATCTGATAAAGCTCTTTCCACATAGAATGGTATTGTAAACTGATTAGAATGAAATGGAGAATTTTAGAAATACACTTATAGAATGTTTATTATGGTTACCTCGAATTACATAGATTCAGTTCTGCTTCATTTCTCCGCAGGACGCTTTCCACTATTAACAGCAATGTAAGCTTAATGGAATGCTATGTAGAATTATGGAAAAACAGTAAGTAGATGTTTGTTATAATTATATAAGATTACATAGTTACTAGGTATTGCTATCTCCTCATTGCTTGTATGAATCCGATAAAGCTCTTTCCACAAAGAATGGTATTGTAAACTGATTCGAATTAAATGGATAATTTTAGAAATGCAATTAGAGAATTTTTATTTTGGTAACCTTGAATTACATAGATTTAGTGCTGCTTGATAGCTCCACATTACTGTTATCAATCCTTTCAATCCCTATCCACTATGAACACCAATGTAAGCTTAATAGAATGCTACGTAGAATTGTGGAAAAACAGTAAGTAGATGTTTGTTATAATTATATAAGATTACATAGTTACTAGGTATTGCTATCTCCTCATTGCTTGTATGAATCCGATAAAGCTCTTTCCACAAAGAATGGTATTGTAAACCGATTCGAATTAAACGGAGAATTTTAGAAATACACTTAGAGAATTTTTATTATAGTAACCTTGAATTACCTAGATTAGGTGCTGCTTGATATCCCCGCAGTACTGTCATGAATCCTTTCAAACGCTATCCACTATGAACACTAATGTAACCTTAATAGAATGCTACGTAGACTTGTGGAAAAGCAGTAAGTAGATGTTTGTTATAATTATATAAGATTACATAGTTAGTAGGTATTGCTATCTCCTCATTGCTTGTATGAATCCGATAAAGCTCTTTCCACAAAGAATGGTATTGTAAACTGATTCGAATTAAACGGAGAATTTTAGAAAAACACTTAGAGAATGTTTATTATGGTATCCTTGAATTACATAGATTCAGTTCTGCCTAATTTCTCCGCAGTACTAATATGAATCCTTTCCATCGCTATCCATTATGAACACCACTGTAAGCTTAATATAATGCTACGTAGAATTGTGGAAAAACAGTAAGTAGATGTTTGTTATAATTATATAATATTACATAGTTACTAGGTATTGCTATCTCCTCATTGCTTGTATGAATCCGATAAAGCTCTTTCCACAAAGAATGGTATTGTAAACCGATTCGAATTAAACGGAGAATTTTAGAAATACACTTAGAGAATGTTTATTATAGTAACCTTGAATTACCTAGATTAGGTGCCGCTTGATATCTCCGCAGTACTGTCATGAATCCTTTCAAAAGCTATCCACTATGAACACTAATGTAACCTTAATAGAATGCTACGTAGACTTGTGGAAAAACAGTAAGTAGATGTTTGTTATAATTATATAAGATTACATAGTTACTAGGTATTGCTATCTCCTCATTGCTTGTATGAATCCGATAAAGCTCTTTCCACAAAGAATGGTATTGTAAACTGATTAGAATGAAACGGAGAATTTTAGAAAAACACATACAGAATGTTTATTATGGTATCCTTGAATTACATAGATTCAGTCCTGCCTAATTTCTCCGCAGTACTAATATGAATCCTTTCCATCGCTATCCATTATGAACACCACTGTAAGCTTAATAGAATGCTACGTAGAATTGTGGAAAAACAGTAAGTAGATGTTTGTTATAATTATATAATATTACATAGTTACTAGGTATTGCTATCTCCTCATTGCTTGTATGAATCCGATAAAGCTCTTTCCACAAAGAATGCTATTGTAAACTGATTAGAATGAAACGGAGAATTTTAGAAATACACTTAGAGAATGTTTATTATAGTAACCTTGAATTACTTAGATTAGGTGCTGCTTGATATATCCGCAGTACTGTCATGAATCCTTTCAAACGCTGTCCACTATGAACACTAATGTAACCTTAATAGAATGCTACGTAGACTTGTGGAAAAACAGTAAGTAGATGTTTGTTATAATTATATAAGATTACATAGTTACTAGGTATTGCTATCTCCTCATTGCTTGTATGAATCCGATAAAGCTCTTTCCACAAAGAATGGTATTGTAAACTGATTCGAATTAAACGGAGAATTTTAGAAAAACACTTAGAGAATGTTTATTATGGTATCCTTGAATTACATAGATTCAGTTCTGCCTAATTTCTCCGCAGTACTAATATGAATCCTCTCCATCGCTATCCATTATGAACACCAATGTAAGCTTAATATAATGCTACGTAGAATTGTGGAAAAGCAGTAATTAGATGTTTGTTATAATTATATAAGATTACATAGTTACTAGTTATTGCTATCTCCTCATTGCTTGTATGAATCCGATAAATCTCTTTCCACAAAGAATGGTATTGTAAACTGATTCGAATTAAACGGAGAATTTTAGAAATACACTTAGAGAATGTTTATTATAGTAACCTTGAATTACCTAGATTAGGTGCTGCTTGATATCTCCGCAGTACTGTCATGAATCCTTTCAAAAGCTATCCACTATGAACACTAATATAACCTTAATAGAATGCTACGTAGACTTGTGGAAAAGCAGTAAGTAGATGTTTGTTATAATTATATAAGATTACATAGTTACTAGGTATTGCTATCTCCTCATTGCTTGTATGAATCCGATAAAGCTCTTTCCAAAAAGAATGGTATTGTAAACTGATTCGAATTAAACGGAGAATTTTAGAAAAACACTTAGAGAATGTTTATTATGGTATCCTTGAATTACATAGATTCAGTTCTGCCTAATTTCTCCGCAGTACTAAAATGAATCCTTTCCATCGCTATCCATTATGAACACCAATGTAAGCTTAATATAATGCTACGTAGAATTGTGGAAAAGCAGTAAATAGATGTTTGTTATAATTATATAATATTACATAGTTACTAGTTATTGCTATCTCCTCATTGCTTGTATGAATCCGATAAAGCTCTTTCCACAAAGAATGGTATTGTAAACTGATTCGAATTAAACGGAGAATTTTAGAAAACACTTAGAGAATGTTTATTATGGTATCCTTGAATTACATAGATTCAGTCCTGCCTAATTTCTCCGCAGTACTAATATGAATCCTTTCCATCGCTATCCATTATGAACACCAATGTAAGCTTAATATAATGCTACGTAGAATTGTGGAAAAGCAGTAATTAGATGTTTGTTATAATTATATAAGATTACATAGTTACTAGTTATTGCTATCTCCTCATTGCTTCTATGAATCCGATAAATCTCTTTCCACAAAGAATGGTATTGTAAACTGATTCGAATTAAACGGAGAATTTTAGAAATACACTTAGAGAATGTTTATTATAGTAACCTTGAATTACCTAGATTAGGTGCTGCTTGATATCTCCGCAGTACTGTCATGAATCCTTTCAAAAGCTATCCACTATGAACACTAATGTAACCTTAATAGAATGCTACGTAGACTTGTGGAAAAACAGTAAGTAGATGTTTGTTATAATTATATAAGATTACATAGTTACTAGGTATTGCTATCTCCTCATTGCTTGTATGAATCCGATAAAGCTCTTTCCACAAAGAATGGTATTGTAAACTGATTCGAATTAAACGGAGAATTTTAGAAATACACTTAGAGAATGTTTATTATAGTAACCTTGAATTACCTAGATTAGGTGCTGCTTGATATCTCCGCAGTACTGTCATGAATCCTTTCAAAAGCTATCCACTATGAACACTAATGTAACCTTAATAGAATGCTACGTAGACTTGTGGAAAAACAGTAAGTAGATGTTTGTTATAATTATATAAGATTACATAGTTACTAGGTATTGCTATCTCCTCATTGCTTGTATGAATCCGATAAAGCTCTTTCCACAAAGAATGGTATTGTAAACTGATTCGAATTAAACGGAGAATTTTAGAAAAACACATACAGAATGTTTATTATGGTATCCTTGAATTACATAGATTCAGTTCTGCCTAATTTCTCCGCAGTACTAATATGAATCCTTTCCATCGCTATCCATTATGAACACCAATGTAAGCTTAATATAATGCTACGTAGAATTGTGGAAAAGCAGTAATTAGATGTTTGTTATAATTATATAAGATTACATAGTTACTAGTTATTGCTATCTCCTCATTGCTTGTATGAATCCGATAAATCTCTTTCCACAAAGAATGGTATTGTAAACTGATTCGAATTAAACGGAGAATTTTAGAAATACACTTAGAGAATGTTTATTATAGTAACCTTGAATTACCTAGATTAGGTGCTGCTTGATATCTCCGCAGTACTGTCATGAATCCTTTCAAAAGCTATCCACTATGAACACTAATGTAACCTTAATAGAATGCTACGTAGACTTGTGGAAAAACAGTAAGTAGATGTTTGTTATAATTATATAAGATTACATAGTTACTAGGTATTGCTATCTCCTCATTGCTTGTATGAATCCGATAAAGCTCTTTCCACAAAGAATGGTATTGTAAACTGATTAGAATGAAACGGAGAATTTTAGAAAAACACATACAGAATGTTTATTATGGTATCCTTGAATTACATAGATTCAGTCCTGCCTAATTTCTCCGCAGTACTAATATGAATCCTTTCCATCGCTATCCATTATGAACACCACTGTAAGCTTAATAGAATGGTACGTAGAATTGTGGAAAAACAGTAAGTAGATGTTTGTTATAATTATATAAGATTACATAGTTACTAGTTATTGCTATCTCCTCATTGCTTGTATGAATCCGATAAATCTCTTTCCACAAAGAATGGTATTGTAAACCGATTCGAATTAAACGGAGAATTTTAGAAATACACTTAGAGAATGTTTATTATAGTAACCTTGAATTACCTAGATTAGGTGCTGCTTGATATCTCCGCAGTACTGTCATGAATCCTTTCAAAAGCTATCCACTATGAACACTAATGTAACCTTAATAGAATGCTACGTAGACTTGTGGAAAAACAGTAAGTAGATGTTTGTTATAATTATATAATATTACATAGTTACTAGGTATTGCTATCTCCTCATTGCTTGTATGAATCCGATAAAGCTCTTTCCACAAAGAATGGTATTGTAAACTGATTCGAATTAAACGGAGAATTTTAGAAATACACTTAGAGAATGTTTATTATAGTAACCTTGAATTACTTTGATTAGGTGCTGCTTGATATATCCGCAGTACTGTCATCAATCCTTTCAAACGCTGTCCACTATGAACACTAATGTAACCTTAATAGAATGCTACGTAGACTTGTGGAAAAACAGTAAGTAGATGTTTGTTATAATTATATAAGATTATATAGTTACTAGGTATTGCTATCTCCCCATTGCTTGTATGAATACGATAAAGCTCTTTCCACAAAGAATGGTATTGTAAACTGATTAGAATGAAATGGAGAATTTTAGAAATACACATAGAATGTGTATTATGGTATCCTTGAATTACATAGATTCAGTCCTGCCTAATTTCTCCGCAGTACTAATATGAATCCTTTCCATCGCTATCCATTATGAACACCACTGTAAGCTTAATAGAATGCTACTTAGAATTGTAGAAAAACAGTAAGTAGATGTTTGTTATAATTATATAAGATTACGTAGTTACTAGGTATTGCTATCTCCTCATTGCTTGTATGAATCTGATAAAGCTCTTTCCACATAGAATGGTATTGTAAACTGATTAGAATGAAATTGAGAATTTTAGAAATACACTTATAGAATGTTTATTATGGTTACCTCGAATTACATAGATTCAGTTCTGCTTCATTTCTCCGCAGGACGCTTTCCACTATTAACAGCAATGTAAGCTTAAGGGAATGCTATGTAGAATTATGGAAAAACAGTAAGTAGATGTTTGTTATAATTATATAAGATTACATAGTTACTAGGTATTGCTATCTCCTCATTGCTTGTATGAATCCGATAAAGCTCTTTCAACAAAGAATGGTATTGTAAACTGATTAGAATGAAATGGAGAATTTTAGAAATACACTTAGAGAATGTGTATTATGGTATCCTTGAATTACATAGATTCAGTCCTGCCTAATTTCTCCGCGCAGTACTAATATGAATCCTTTCCATCGCTATCCATTATGAACACCACTGTAAGCTTAATAGAATGCTACGTAGAATTGTAGAAAAACAGTAAGTAGATGTTTGTTATAATTATATAAGATTACATAGTTACTAGGTATTGCTATCTCCTCATTGCTTGTATGAATCTGATAAAGCTCTTTCCACATAGAATGGTATTGTAAACTGATTAGAATGAAATTGAGAATTTTAGAAATACACTTATAGAATGTTTATTATGGTTACCTCGAATTACATAGATTCAGTTCTGCTTCATTTCTCCGCAGGACGCTTTCCACTATGAACAGCAATGTAAGCTTAATAGAATGCTATGCAGAATTATGGAAAAACAGTAAGTAGATGTTTGTTATAATTATATAAGATTACATAGTTACTAGGTATTGCTATCTCCTCATTGCTTGTATGAATCTGATAAAGCTCTTTCCACATAGAATGGTATTGTAAACTGATTAGAATGAAATTGAGAATTTTAGAAATACACTTATAGAATGTTTATTATGGTTACCTCGAATTACATAGATTCAGTTCTGCTTCATTTCTCCGCAGGACGCTTTCCACTATGAACAGCAATGTAAGCTTAATAGAATGCTATGCAGAATTATGGAAAAACAGTAAGTAGATGTTTGTTATAATTATATAAGACTACATAGTTACTAGGTATTGCTATCTCCTCATTGCTTGTATGAATCCGATAAAGCTCTTTCCACAAAGAAGGGTATTGTAAACCGATTCGAATTAAACGGAGAATTTTAGAAATACAAATAGAGAATGTTTATTATAGTAACCTTGAATTACCTAGATTAGGTGCTGCTTGATATCCCCGCAGTACTGTCATGAATCCTTTCAAACGCTATCCACTATGAACACTAATGTAACCTTAATAGAATGCTACGTAGACTTGTGGAAAAGCAGTAAGTAGATGTTTGTTATAATTATATAAGATTACATAGTTACTAGGTATTGCTATCTCCTCATTGCTTGTTTGAATCCGATAAAGCTCTTTCCACAAAGAATGGTATTGTAAACTGATTCGAATTAAATGGATAATTTTAGAAATGCAATTAGAGAATGTTTATTTTGGTAACCTTGAATTACATAGATTTAGTGCTGCTTGATAGCTCCACATTACTGTTATCAATCCTTTCAATCCCTATCCACTATGAACACCAATGTAAGCTTAATAGAATGCTACGTAGAATTGTGGAAAAGCAGTAAGTAGATGTTTGTTATAATTATATAAGATTACATAGTTACTAGGTATTGCTATCTCCTCATTGCTTGTATGAATCCGATAAAGCTCTTTCCACAAAGAATGGTATTGTAAACCGATTCGAATTAAACGGAGAATTTTAGAAATACACTTAGAGAATGTTTATTATAGTAACCTTGAATTACCTAGATTAGGTGCTGCTTGATATCTCCGCAGTACTGTCATGAATCCTTTCAAAAGCTATCCACTATGAACACTAATGTAACCTTAATAGAATGCTACGTAGACTTGTCGAAAAACAGTAAGTAGATGTTTGTTATAATTATATAAGATTATATAGTTACTAGGTATTTCTATCTCCTCATTGCTTGTATGAATACGATAAAGCTCTTTCCACAAAGAATGGTATTGTAAACTGATTAGAATGAAATGGAGAATTTTAGAAATACACTTATAGAATGTGTATTATGGTTACCTCGAATTACATAGATTCAGTTCTGCTTCATTTCTCCACAGGACGCTTTCCACTATTAACAGCAATGTAAGCTTAATGGAATGCTGTAGAATTATGGAAAAACAGTAAGTAGATGTTTGTTATAATTATATAAGATTACATAGTTACTAGGTATTGCTATCTCCTCATTGCTTGTATGAATCCGATAAAGCTCTTTCCACAAAGAATGGTATTGTAAACTGATTCAAATTAAATGGATAATTTTAGAAATACAATTAGAGAATGTTTATTATGGTAACCTTGAATTACATAGATTTAGTGCTGCTTGATAGCTCCACATTACTGTTATCAATCCTTTCGATCCCTATCCACTATGAACACCAATGTAAGCTTAATAGAATGCTACGTAGAATTGTGGAAAAACAGTAAGTAGATGTTTGTTATAATTATATAAGATTACATAGTTACTAGGTATTGCTATCTCCTCATTGCTTGTATGAATCCGATAAAGCTCTTTCCACAAAGAATGGTATTGTAAACCGATTCGAATTAAACGGAGAATTTTAGAAATACACTTAGAGAATGTTTATTATAGTAACCTTGAATTACCTAGATTAGGTGCTGCTTGATATCCCCGCAGTACTGTCATGAATCCTTTCAAACGCTATCCACTATGAACACTAATGTAACCTTAATAGAATGCTACGTAGACTTGTGGAAAAGCAGTAAGTAGATGTTTGTTATAATTATATAAGATTACATAGTTAGTAGGTATTGCTATCTCCTCATTGCTTGTATGAATCCGATAAAGCTCTTTCCACAAAGAATGGTATTGTAAACTGATTCGAATTAAACGGAGAATTTTAGAAAAACACTTAGAGAATGTTTATTATGGTATCCTTGAATTACATAGATTCAGTTCTGCCTAATTTCTCCGCAGTACTAATATGAATCCTTTCCATCGCTATCCATTATGAACACCACTGTAAGCTTAATATAATCCTACGTAGAATTGTGGAAAAACAGTAAGTAGATGTTTGTTATAATTATATAATATTACATAGTTACTAGGTATTGCTATCTCCTCATTGCTTGTATGAATCCGATAAAGCTCTTTCCACAAAGAATGGTATTGTAAACCGATTCGAATTAAACGGAGAATTTTAGAAATACACTTAGAGAATGTTTATTATAGTAACCTTGAATTACCTAGATTAGGTGCCGCTTGATATCTCCGCAGTACTGTCATGAATCCTTTCAAAAGCTATCCACTATGAACACTAATGTAACCTTAATAGAATGCTACGTAGACTTGTGGAAAAACAGTAAGTAGATGTTTGTTATAATTATATAAGATTACATAGTTACTAGGTATTGCTATCTCCTCATTGCTTGTATGAATCCGATAAAGCTCTTTCCACAAAGAATGGTATTGTAAACTGATTAGAATGAAACGGAGAATTTTAGAAAAACACATACAGAATGTTTATTATGGTATCCTTGAATTACATAGATTCAGTCCTGCCTAATTTCTCCGCAGTACTAATATGAATCCTTTCCATCGCTATCCATTATGAACACCACTGTAAGCTTAATAGAATGCTACGTAGAATTGTGGAAAAACAGTAAGTAGATGTTTGTTATAATTATATTATATTACATAGTTACTAGGTATTGCTATCTCCTCATTGCTTGTATGAATCCGATAAAGCTCTTTCCACAAAGAATGCTATTGTAAACTGATTAGAATGAAACGGAGAATTTTAGAAATACACTTAGAGAATGTTTATTATAGTAACCTTGAAATACTTAGATTAGGTGCTGCTTGATATATCCGCAGTACTGTCATGAATCCTTTCAAACGCTATCCACTATGAACACTAATGTAACCCTAATAGAATGCTACGTAGACTTGTGGAAAAACAGTAAGTAGATTTTGTTATAATTATATAAGATTATATAGTTACTAGGTATTGCTATCTCCTCATTGCTTGTATGAATCTGATAAAGCTCTTTCCACATAGAATGGTATTGTAAACTGATTAGAATGAAATGGAGAATTTTAGAAATACACTTATAGAATGTTTATTATGGTTACCTCGAATTACATAGATTCAGTTCTGCTTCATTTCTCCGCAGGACGCTTTCCACTATTAACAGCAATGTAAGCTTAATGGAATGCTATGTAGAATTATGGAAAAACAGTAAGTAGATGTTTGTTATAATTATATAAGATTACATAGTTACTAGGTATTGCTATCTCCTCATTGCTTGTATGAATCCGATAAAGCTCTTTCCACAAAGAATGGTATTGTAAACTGATTCGAATTAAATGGATAATTTTAGAAATGCAATTAGAGAATGTTTATTTTGGTAACCTTGAATTACATAGATTTAGTGCTGCTTGATAGCTCCACATTACTGTTATCAATCCTTTCAATCCCTATCCACTATGAACACCAATGTAAGCTTAATAGAATGCTACGTAGAATTGTGGAAAAACAGTAAGTAGATGTTTGTTATAATTATATAAGATTACATAGTTACTAGGTATTGCTATCTCCTCATTGCTTGTATGAATCCGATAAAGCTCTTTCCACAAAGAATGGTATTGTAAACCGATTCGAATTAAACGGAGAATTTTAGAAATACACTTAGAGAATGTTTATTATAGTAACCTTGAATTACCTAGATTAGGTGCTGCTTGATATCCCCGCAGTACTGTCATGAATCCTTTCAAACGCTATCCACTATGAACACTAATGTAACCTTAATAGAATGCTACGTAGACTTGTGGAAAAGCAGTAAGTAGATGTTTGTTATAATTATATAAGATTACATAGTTAGTAGGTATTGCTATCTCCTCATTGCTTGTATGAATCCGATAAAGCTCTTTCCACAAAGAATGGTATTGTAAACTGATTCGAATTAAACGGAGAATTTTAGAAAAACACTTAGAGAATGTTTATTATGGTATCCTTGAATTACATAGATTCAGTTCTGCCTAATTTCTCCGCAGTACTAATATGAATCCTTTCCATCGCTATCCATTATGAACACCACTGTAAGCTTAATATAATCCTACGTAGAATTGTGGAAAAACAGTAAGTAGATGTTTGTTATAATTATATAAGATTACATAGTTACTAGGTATTGCTATCTCCTCATTGCTTGTATGAATCCGATAAAGCTCTTTCCACAAAGAATGGTATTGTAAACCGATTCGAATTAAACGGAGAATTTTAGAAATACACTTAGAGAATGTTTATTATAGTAACCTTGAATTACCTAGATTAGGTGCCGCTTGATATCTCCGCAGTACTGTCATGAATCCTTTCAAAAGCTATCCACTATGAACACTAATGTAACCTTAATAGAATGCTACGTAGACTTGTGGAAAAACAGTAAGTAGATGTTTGTTATAATTATATAAGATTACATAGTTACTAGGTATTGCTATCTCCTCATTGCTTGTATGAATCCGATAAAGCTCTTTCCACAAAGAATGGTATTGTAAACTGATTAGAATGAAACGGAGAATTTTAGAAAAACACATACAGAATGTTTATTATGGTATCCTTGAATTACATAGATTCAGTCCTGCCTAATTTCTCCGCAGTACTAATATGAATCCTTTCCATCGCTATCCATTATGAACACCATAACCTTAATAGAATGCTACGTAGACTTGTGGAAAAACAGTAAGTAGATGTTTGTTATAATTATATAAGATTACATAGTTACTAGGTATTGCTATCTCCTCATTGCTTGTATGAATCCGATAAAGCTCTTTCCACAAAGAATGGTATTGTAAACTGAATAGAATGAAATGGAGGATTTTAGAAAAACACATAGAGAATGTTTATTATGGTATCCTTGAATTACATAGATTCAGTTCTGCCTAATTTCTCCGCAGTACTAAAATGAATCCTTTCCATCGCTATCCATTATGAACACCAATGTAAGCTTAATATAATGCTACGTAGAATTGTGGAAAAGCAGTAAATAGATGTTTGTTATAATTATATAATATTACATAGTTACTAGTTATTGCTATCTCCTCATTGCTTGTATGAATCCGATAAAGCTCTTTCCACAAAGAATGGTATTGTAAACTGATTCGAATTAAACGGAGAATTTTAGAAAAACACTTAGAGAATGTTTATTATGGTATCCTTGAATTACATAGATTCAGTCCTGCCTAATTTCTCCGCAGTACTAATATGAATCCTTTCCATCGCTATCCATTATGAACACCAATGTAAGCTTAATATAATGCTACGTAGAATTGTGGAAAAGCAGTAATTAGATGTTTGTTATAATTATATAAGATTACATAGTTACTAGTTATTGCTATCTCCTCATTGCTTGTATGAATCCGATAAATCTCTTTCCACAAAGAATGGTATTGTAAACTGATTCGAATTAAACGGAGAATTTTAGAAATACACTTAGAGAATGTTTATTATAGTAACCTTGAATTACCTAGATTAGGTGCTGCTTGATATCTCCGCAGTACTGTCATGAATCCTTTCAAAAGCTATCCACTATGAACACTAATGTAACCTTAATAGAATGCTACGTAGACTTGTGGAAAAGCAGTAAGTAGATGTTTGTTATAATTATATAAGATTACATAGTTACTAGGTATTGCTATCTCCTCATTGCTTGTATGAATCCGATAAAGCTCTTTCCACAAAGAATGGTATTGTAAACTGATTCGAATTAAACGGAGAATTTTAGAAAAACACTTAGAGAATGTTTATTATGGTATCCTTGAATTACATAGATTCAGTTCTGCCTAATTTCTCCGCAGT
Organism: Heteronotia binoei; assembly: GCF_032191835.1. Taxonomy (NCBI): domain Eukaryota; kingdom Metazoa; phylum Chordata; class Lepidosauria; order Squamata; family Gekkonidae; genus Heteronotia; species Heteronotia binoei. Next base: position 63,762 of record NW_026800232.1, on the reverse strand, counting down.
ACTAAAATGAATCCTTTCCATCGCTATCCATTATGAACACCAATGTAAGCTTAATATAATGCTACGTAGAATTGTGGAAAAGCAGTAAATAGATGTTTGTTATAATTATATAATATTACATAGTTACTAGTTATTGCTATCTCCTCATTGCTTGTATGAATCCGATAAAGCTCTTTCCACAAAGAATGGTATTGTAAACTGATTCGAATTAAACGGAGAATTTTAGAAAAACACTTAGAGAATGTTTATTATGGTATCCTTGAATTACATAGATTCAGTCCTGCCTAATTTCTCCGCAGTACTAATATGAATCCTTTCCATCGCTATCCATTATGAACACCAATGTAAGCTTAATATAATGCTACGTAGAATTGTGGAAAAGCAGTAATTAGATGTTTGTTATAATTATATAAGATTACATAGTTACTAGTTATTGCTATCTCCTCATTGCTTGTATGAATCCGATAAATCTCTTTCCACAAAGAATGGTATTGTAAACTGATTCGAATTAAACGGAGAATTTTAGAAATACACTTAGAGAATGTTTATTATAGTAACCTTGAATTACCTAGATTAGGTGCTGCTTGATATCTCCGCAGTACTGTCATGAATCCTTTCAAAAGCTATCCACTATGAACACTAATGTAACCTTAATAGAATGCTACGTAGACTTGTGGAAAAGCAGTAAGTAGATGTTTGTTATAATTATATAAGATTACATAGTTACTAGGTATTGCTATCTCCTCATTGCTTGTATGAATCCGAAAAAGCTCTTTCCACAAAGAATGGTATTGTAAACTGATTCGAATTAAACGGAGAATTTTAGAAAAACACTTAGAGAATGTTTATTATGGTATCCTTGAATTACATAGATTCAGTTCTGCCTAATTTCTCCGCAGTACTAAAATGAATCCTTTCCATCGCTATCCATTATGAACACCAATGTAAGCTTAATATAATGCTACGTAGAATTGTGGAAAAGCAGTAAATAGATGTTTGTTATAATTATATAATATTACATAGTTACTAGTTATTGCTATCTCCTCATTGCTTGTATGAATCCGATAAAGCTCTTTCCACAAAGAATGGTATTGTAAACTGATTCGAATTAAACGGAGAATTTTAGAAAAACACTTAGAGAATGTTTATTATGGTATCCTTGAATTACATAGATTCAGTCCTGCCTAATTTCTCCGCAGTACTAATATGAATCCTTTCCATCGCTATCCATTATGAACACCAATGTAAGCTTAATATAATGCTACGTAGAATTGTGGAAAAGCAGTAATTAGATGTTTGTTATAATTATATAAGATTACATAGTTACTAGTTATTGCTATCTCCTCATTGCTTGTATGAATCCGATAAATCTCTTTCCACAAAGAATGGTATTGTAAACTGATTCGAATTAAACGGAGAATTTTAGAAATACACTTAGAGAATGTTTATTATAGTAACCTTGAATTACCTAGATTAGGTGCTGCTTGATATCTCCGCAGTACTGTCATGAATCCTTTCAAAAGCTATCCACTATGAACACTAATGTAACCTTAATAGAATGCTACGTAGACTTGTGGAAAAACAGTAAGTAGATGTTTGTTATAATTATATAAGATTACATAGTTACTAGGTATTGCTATCTCCTCATTGCTTGTATGAATCCGATAAAGCTCTTTCCACAAAGAATGGTATTGTAAACTGATTCGAATTAAACGGAGAATTTTAGAAAAACACATACAGAATGTTTATTATGGTATCCTTGAATTACATAGATTCAGTCCTGCCTAATTTCTCCGCAGTACTAATATGAATCCTTTCCATCGCTATCCATTATGAACACCATAAGCTTAATAGAATGCTACGTAGAATTGTGGAAAAACAGTAAGTAGATGTTTGTTATAATTATATAATATTATAATTATATAATATAATTATATAATATTACATAGTTACTAGGTATTGCTATCTCCTCATTGCTTGTATGAATCCGATAAAGCTCTTTCCACAAAGAATGGTATTGTAAACTGATTAGAATGAAACGGAGAATTTTAGAAATACACTTAGAGAATGTTTATTATAGTAACCTTGAATTACTTAGATTAGGTGCTGCTTGATATATCCGCAGTACTGTCATGAATCCTTTCAAACGCTGTCCACTATGAACACTAATGTAACCTTAATAGAATGCTACGTAGACTTGTGGAAAAACAGTAAGTAGATGTTTGTTATAATTATATAAGATTACATAGTTACTAGGTATTGCTATCTCCTCATTGCTTGTATGAATCCGATAAAGCTCTTTCCACAAAGAATGGTATTGTAAACTGAATAGAATGAAATGGAGGATTTTAGAAAAACACATAGAGAATGTTTATTATGGTATCCTTGAATTACATAGATTCAGTTCTGCCTAATTTCTCCGCAGTACTAAAATGAATCCTTTCCATCGCTATCCATTATGAACACCAATGTAAGCTTAATATAATGCTACGTAGAATTGTGGAAAAGCAGTAAATAGATGTTTGTTATAATTATATAATATTACATAGTTACTAGTTATTGCTATCTCCTCATTGCTTGTATGAATCCGATAAAGCTCTTTCCACAAAGAATGGTATTGTAAACTGATTCGAATTAAACGGAGAATTTTAGAAAAACACTTAGAGAATGTTTATTATGGTATCCTTGAATTACATAGATTCAGTCCTGCCTAATTTCTCCGCAGTACTAATATGAATCCTTTCCATCGCTATCCATTATGAACACCAATGTAAGCTTAATATAATGCTACGTAGAATTGTGGAAAAGCAGTAATTAGATGTTTGTTATAATTATATAAGATTACATAGTTACTAGTTATTGCTATCTCCTCATTGCTTGTATGAATCCGATAAATCTCTTTCCACAAAGAATGGTATTGTAAACTGATTCGAATTAAACGGAGAATTTTAGAAATACACTTAGAGAATGTTTATTATAGTAACCTTGAATTACCTAGATTAGGTGCTGCTTGATATCTCCGCAGTACTGTCATGAATCCTTTCAAAAGCTATCCACTATGAACACTAATGTAACCTTAATAGAATGCTACGTAGACTTGTGGAAAAGCAGTAAGTAGATGTTTGTTATAATTATATAAGATTACATAGTTACTAGGTATTGCTATCTCCTCATTGCTTGTATGAATCCGATAAAGCTCTTTCCACAAAGAATGGTATTGTAAACTGATTCGAATTAAACGGAGAATTTTAGAAAAACACTTAGAGAATGTTTATTATGGTATCCTTGAATTACATAGATTCAGTTCTGCCTAATTTCTCCGCAGTACTAAAATGAATCCTTTCCATCGCTATCCATTATGAACACCAATGTAAGCTTAATATAATGCTACGTAGAATTGTGGAAAAGCAGTAAATAGATGTTTGTTATAATTATATAATATTACATAGTTACTAGTTATTGCTATCTCCTCATTGCTTGTATGAATCCGATAAAGCTCTTTCCACAAAGAATGGTATTGTAAACTGATTCGAATTAAACGGAGAATTTTAGAAAAACACTTAGAGAATGTTTATTATGGTATCCTTGAATTACATAGATTCAGTCCTGCCTAATTTCTCCGCAGTACTAATATGAATCCTTTCCATCGCTATCCATTATGAACACCAATGTAAGCTTAATATAATGCTACGTAGAATTGTGGAAAAGCAGTAATTAGATGTTTGTTATAATTATATAAGATTACATAGTTACTAGTTATTGCTATCTCCTCATTGCTTGTATGAATCCGATAAATCTCTTTCCACAAAGAATGGTATTGTAAACTGATTCGAATTAAACGGAGAATTTTAGAAATACACTTAGAGAATGTTTATTATAGTAACCTTGAATTACCTAGATTAGGTGCTGCTTGATATCTCCGCAGTACTGTCATGAATCCTTTCAAAAGCTATCCACTATGAACACTAATGTAACCTTAATAGAATGCTACGTAGACTTGTGGAAAAACAGTAAGTAGATGTTTGTTATAATTATATAAGATTACATAGTTACTAGGTATTGCTATCTCCTCATTGCTTGTATGAATCCGATAAAGCTCTTTCCACAAAGAATGGTATTGTAAACTGATTCGAATTAAACGGAGAATTTTAGAAAAACACATACAGAATGTTTATTATGGTATCCTTGAATTACATAGATTCAGTCCTGCCTAATTTCTCCGCAGTACTAATATGAATCCTTTCCATCGCTATCCATTATGAACACCATAAGCTTAATAGAATGCTACGTAGAATTGTGGAAAAACAGTAAGTAGATGTTTGTTATAATTATATAATATTATAATTATATAATATAATTATATAATATTACATAGTTACTAGGTATTGCTATCTCCTCATTGCTTGTATGAATCCGATAAAGCTCTTTCCACAAAGAATGGTATTGTAAACTGATTAGAATGAAACGGAGAATTTTAGAAATACACTTAGAGAATGTTTATTATAGTAACCTTGAATTACTTAGATTAGGTGCTGCTTGATATATCCGCAGTACTGTCATGAATCCTTTCAAACGCTGTCCACTATGAACACTAATGTAACCTTAATAGAATGCTACGTAGACTTGTGGAAAAACAGTAAGTAGATGTTTGTTATAATTATATAAGATTACATAGTTACTAGGTATTGCTATCTCCTCATTGCTTGTATGAATCCGATAAAGCTCTTTCCACAAAGAATGGTATTGTAAACTGAATAGAATGAAATGGAGGATTTTAGAAAAACACATAGAGAATGTTTATTATGGTATCCTTGAATTACATAGATTCAGTTCTGCCTAATTTCTCCGCAGTACTAAAATGAATCCTTTCCATCGCTATCCATTATGAACACCAATGTAAGCTTAATATAATGCTACGTAGAATTGTGGAAAAGCAGTAAATAGATGTTTGTTATAATTATATAATATTACATAGTTACTAGTTATTGCTATCTCCTCATTGCTTGTATGAATCCGATAAAGCTCTTTCCACAAAGAATGGTATTGTAAACTGATTCGAATTAAACGGAGAATTTTAGAAAAACACTTAGAGAATGTTTATTATGGTATCCTTGAATTACATAGATTCAGTCCTGCCTAATTTCTCCGCAGTACTAATATGAATCCTTTCCATCGCTATCCATTATGAACACCAATGTAAGCTTAATATAATGCTACGTAGAATTGTGGAAAAGCAGTAATTAGATGTTTGTTATAATTATATAAGATTACATAGTTACTAGTTATTGCTATCTCCTCATTGCTTGTATGAATCCGATAAATCTCTTTCCACAAAGAATGGTATTGTAAACTGATTCGAATTAAACGGAGAATTTTAGAAATACACTTAGAGAATGTTTATTATAGTAACCTTGAATTACCTAGATTAGGTGCTGCTTGATATCTCCGCAGTACTGTCATGAATCCTTTCAAAAGCTATCCACTATGAACACTAATGTAACCTTAATAGAATGCTACGTAGACTTGTGGAAAAACAGTAAGTAGATGTTTGTTATAATTATATAAGATTACATAGTTACTAGGTATTGCTATCTCCTCATTGCTTGTATGAATCCGATAAAGCTCTTTCCACAAAGAATGGTATTGTAAACTGATTCGAATTAAACGGAGAATTTTAGAAAAACACATACAGAATGTTTATTATGGTATCCTTGAATTACATAGATTCAGTCCTGCCTAATTTCTCCGCAGTACTAATATGAATCCTTTCCATCGCTATCCATTATGAACACCATAAGCTTAATAGAATGCTACGTAGAATTGTGGAAAAACAGTAAGTAGATGTTTGTTATAATTATATAATATTATAATTATATAATATAATTATATAATATTACATAGTTACTAGGTATTGCTATCTCCTCATTGCTTGTATGAATCCGATAAAGCTCTTTCCACAAAGAATGGTATTGTAAACTGATTAGAATGAAACGGAGAATTTTAGAAATACACTTAGAGAATGTTTATTATAGTAACCTTGAATTACTTAGATTAGGTGCTGCTTGATATATCCGCAGTACTGTCATGAATCCTTTCAAACGCTGTCCACTATGAACACTAATGTAACCTTAATAGAATGCTACGTAGACTTGTGGAAAAACAGTAAGTAGATGTTTGTTATAATTATATAAGATTACATAGTTACTAGGTATTGCTATCTCCTCATTGCTTGTATGAATCCGATAAAGCTCTTTCCACAAAGAATGGTATTGTAAACTGATTCGAATTAAACGGAGAATTTTAGAAAAACACTTAGAGAATGTTTATTATGGTATCCTTGAATTACATAGATTCAGTTCTGCCTAATTTCTCCGCAGTACTAATATGAATCCTTTCCATCGCTATCCATTATGAACACCAATGTAAGCTTAATATAATGCTACGTAGAATTGTGGAAAAGCAGTAATTAGATGTTTGTTATAATTATATAAGATTACATAGTTACTAGTTATTGCTATCTCCTCATTGCTTGTATGAATCCGATAAATCTCTTTCCACAAAGAATGGTATTGTAAACTGATTCGAATTAAACGGAGAATTTTAGAAATACACTTAGAGAATGTTTATTATAGTAACCTTGAATTACCTAGATTAGGTGCTGCTTGATATCTCCGCAGTACTGTCATGAATCCTTTCAAAAGCTATCCACTATGAACACTAATATAACCTTAATAGAATGCTACGTAGACTTGTGGAAAAGCAGTAAGTAGATGTTTGTTATAATTATATAAGATTACATAGTTACTAGGTATTGCTATCTCCTCATTGCTTGTATGAATCCGATAAAGCTCTTTCCAAAAAGAATGGTATTGTAAACTGATTCGAATTAAACGGAGAATTTTAGAAAAACACTTAGAGAATGTTTATTATGGTATCCTTGAATTACATAGATTCAGTTCTGCCTAATTTCTCCGCAGTACTAAAATGAATCCTTTCCATCGCTATCCATTATGAACACCAATGTAAGCTTAATATAATGCTACGTAGAATTGTGGAAAAGCAGTAAATAGATGTTTGTTATAATTATATAATATTACATAGTTACTAGTTATTGCTATCTCCTCATTGCTTGTATGAATCCGATAAAGCTCTTTCCACAAAGAATGGTATTGTAAACTGATTCGAATTAAACGGAGAATTTTAGAAAAACACTTAGAGAATGTTTATTATGGTATCCTTGAATTACATAGATTCAGTCCTGCCTAATTTCTCCGCAGTACTAATATGAATCCTTTCCATCGCTATCCATTATGAACACCAATGTAAGCTTAATATAATGCTACGTAGAATTGTGGAAAAGCAGTAATTAGATGTTTGTTATAATTATATAAGATTACATAGTTACTAGTTATTGCTATCTCCTCATTGCTTCTATGAATCCGATAAATCTCTTTCCACAAAGAATGGTATTGTAAACTGATTCGAATTAAACGGAGAATTTTAGAAATACACTTAGAGAATGTTTATTATAGTAACCTTGAATTACCTAGATTAGGTGCTGCTTGATATCTCCGCAGTACTGTCATGAATCCTTTCAAAAGCTATCCACTATGAACACTAATGTAACCTTAATAGAATGCTACGTAGAATTGTGGAAAAACAGTAAGTAGATGTTTGTTATAATTATATAAGATTACATAGTTACTAGGTATTGCTATCTCCTCATTGCTTGTATGAATCCGATAAAGCTCTTTCCACAAAGAATGGTATTGTAAACTGATTCGAATTAAACGGAGAATTTTAGAAATACACTTAGAGAATGTTTATTATAGTAACCTTGAATTACCTAGATTAGGTGCTGCTTGATATCTCCGCAGTACTGTCATGAATCCTTTCAAAAGCTATCCACTATGAACACTAATGTAACCTTAATAGAATGCTACGTAGACTTGTGGAAAAACAGTAAGTAGATGTTTGTTATAATTATATAAGATTACATAGTTACTAGGTATTGCTATCTCCTCATTGCTTGTATGAATCCGATAAAGCTCTTTCCACAAAGAATGGTATTGTAAACTGATTCGAATTAAACGGAGAATTTTAGAAAAACACATACAGAATGTTTATTATGGTATCCTTGAATTACATAGATTCAGTTCTGCCTAATTTCTCCGCAGTACTAATATGAATCCTTTCCATCGCTATCCATTATGAACACCAATGTAAGCTTAATATAATGCTACGTAGAATTGTGGAAAAGCAGTAATTAGATGTTTGTTATAATTATATAAGATTACATAGTTACTAGTTATTGCTATCTCCTCATTGCTTGTATGAATCCGATAAATCTCTTTCCACAAAGAATGGTATTGTAAACTGATTCGAATTAAACGGAGAATTTTAGAAATACACTTAGAGCATGTTTATTATAGTAACCTTGAATTACCTAGATTAGGTGCTGCTTGATTGTTATAATTATATAAGATTACATAGATACTAGGTATTCCTATCTCCTCATTGCTTGTATGAATCCGATAAAGCTCTTTCCACAAAGAATGGTATTGTAAACTGATTTGAATTAAATGGATAATTTTAGAAATACAATTAGAGAATGTTTATTATGGTAACATTGAATTACGTAGATTTAGTGCTGCTTGATATCTCCGCAGTACTGTCATGAATCCTTTCAAACGCTATCCATTATGAACACTAATGTAACCTTAATAGAATGCTTGTAGAATTGTGGGAAAACAGTAAGTAGATGTTTGTTATAATTATATAAGATTACATAGTTACTAGGTATTCCTATCTCCTTCTTGCTTGTATAAATCCGATAAAGCTCTTTCCACAAAGAATGGTATTGTAAACTGATTAGATGAAACGGAGAATTTTAGAAAAACACTTAGAGAATGTTTATTATGGTATCCTTGAATTACCTGGATTTAGTGCTGCTTTATATCTCCGCAGTACTGTTACGAATCCTTTCAAACTCTATCCACAATGAACCCCAATGTAAGCTTAATAGAATGCTACGTAGAATTGTGGAAAAGCAGTAAATAGACGTTTGTTATAATAATATAAGATTACATAGTTACTAGTTATTGCTATCTCCTCATTGCTTGTATGAATCTGATAAATCTCTTTCCACAAAGAATGGTATTGTAAACTGATTAGAATGAAAAGGAGAATTTTAGAAAAACACTTAGAGAATGTTTATTATAGCAACCTTGAATTACCTAGATTAGGTGCTGCTTGATATCCCCGCAGTACTGTCATGAATCCTTTCAAACGCTATCCACTATGAACACTAATGTAACCTTAATAGAATGCTACGTAGACTTGTGGAAAAACAGTAAGTAGATGTTTGTTATAATTATATAAGATTACATAGTTACTAGGTATTGCTATTTCCTCATTGCTTGTATGAATCCGATAAAGCTCTTTCCACAAAGAATGGTATTGTAAACTGATTAGAATGAAACGGAGCATTTTAGAAAAACACTTAGAGAATGTTTAGTATGGTATCCTTGAATTACCTAGATTTAGTGCGGCTTTATATCTCCGCAGTACTGTTACGAATCCTTTCAAACTCTATCCACTATGAACCCCAATGTAACCTTAATAGAATGCTACGTAGAATTGTGGAAAAACAGTAAGTAGATGTTTGTTATAATTATATAAGATTACGTAGTTACTATGTATTGCTATCTCCTCATTGCTTGTATGAATCCGATAAAGCTCCATCCACAAAGAATGGTATTGTAAACTGATTAGAATGAAACGGAGAATTTTAGAAAAACACTTAGAGAATGTTTATTATGGTATCCTTGAATAACATAGATTCAGTTCTGCCTAATTTCTCCGCAGTACTAATATGAATCCTTTCCATCGCTATCCATTATGAACACCAATGTAAGCTTAATAGAATGCTTCGTATAATTGTGGAAAAGCAGTAAATAGATGTTTGTTATAATTATATAAGATTACATAGCTGCTAGGTATTGCTATCTCCTCATTGCTTGTATGAATCCGATAAATCTCTTTCCACAAAGAATGGTATTGTAAACTGATTAGAATGAAACGGAGAATTTTAGAAAAACACTTAGAGAAATGTTTATTATGGTATCCTTGAATTACATAGATTCAGTTCTGCCTAATTTCTCCGCAGTACTAATATGAATCCTTTCCATCGCTATCCATTATGAACACCAACGCAAGCTTAATAGAATGCTACGTAGAATTGTGGAATAATTGTATAATTATAATCTCCGCAGTACTGTCATGAATCCTTTCAAACGCTATCCACTATGAACACTAATATAACCTTAATAGAATGCTATGTAGAATTCTGGAAAAACAGTAAGTAGATGTTTGTTATAATTATATAAGATTACATAGTTGCTAGGTATTGCTATCTCCTCATTGCTTGTATGAATCCGATACAGCTCTTTCCACAAAGAATGGTACTGTAAACTGATTAGAATGAAACGGAGAATTTTAGAAAAACACATAGAGAATGTTTATTATGGTATCCTTGAATTACATAGATTCAGTTCTGCCTAATTTCTCCACAGTACTAATAGGAATCCTGTCAATCGCTTTCCACTATGAACAGCAATTTAAGCTTAATAGAATGCTATGTAGAATTGTGGAAAAACAGTAAGTAGATGTTTGTTATAATTATATAAGATTACATAGTTGCTAGGTATTGCTATCTCCTCATTGCTTGTATGAATCCGATAAAGCTCTTTCCACAAAGAATGGTATAGTAAACTGATTCGAATTAAATGGATAATTTTAGAAATACAATTAGAGAATGTTTATTATGGTAACCTTGAATTACCTAGATTTAGTGCTGCTTGATAGCTCCGCATTACTGTTATGAATCCTTTCAATCTCTATCCACTATGAACACCTATGTAAGCTTAATAGAATGCTACGTAGAATTGTGGAAAAGCAGTAAATAGATGTTTGTTATAATTATATAAGATTACATAGTTACTAGGTATTGCTATCTCCTCATTGCTTGTATGAATCCGATAAAGCTCTTTAAAAAAAAAATGGTATTGTAAACTGATTAGATGAAACGGAGAATTTTAGAAAAACACTTAGAGAATGTTTATTATGGTATCCTTGAATTACCTAGTTTTAGTGCTGCTTGATATCTCCGCAGTACTGTTACGAATCCTTTCAAACTCTATCCACTATGAACCCCAATGTAACCTTAATAGAATGCTACGTAGAATTGTGGGAAAAAAGTAAGTAGATGTTTGTTATAATTATATAAGATTACATAGTTACTAGGTATTGCTATCTCCTCATTGCTTGTATGAATCCGATAAAGCTCTTTCCACAAAGAATGGTACTGTAAACTGATTAGAATGAAACGGAGAATTTTAGAAAAACACATAGAGAATGTTTATTATGGTATCCTTGAATTACATAGATTCAGTTCTGCCTAATTTCTCCGCAGTACTAATATGAATCCTGTCAATCGCTTTCCACTATGAACAGCAATGTAAGCTTAATAGAATGCTATGTAGAATTGTGGAAAAACAGTAAGTAGATGTTTGTTATAATTATATAAGATTACATAGTTGCTAGGTATTGCTATCTCCTCATTGCTTGTATGAATCCGATAAAGCTCCTTCCACAAAGAATGGTATAGTAAACTGATTCGAATTAAATGGATAATTTTAGAAATACAATTATAGAATGTTTATTATGGTAGCCTTGAATTACCTAGATTTAGTGCTGCTTGATAGCTCCGCATTACTGTTATGAATCCTTTCAATCTCTATCCACTATGAACACCAATGTAAGCTTAATAGAATGCTACGTAGAATTGTGGAAAAGCAGTAAGTAGATGTTTGTTATAATTATATAATATTACATAGTTACTAGGTATTGCTATCTCCTCATTGCTTGTATGAATCCGATAAAGCTCTTTCCACAAAGAATGGTATTGTAAACTGATTAGAATGAAACGGAAAATTTTAGAAAAACACTTATAGAATGTTTATTATGGTATCCTTTAATTACATAGATTCAGTTCTGCCTAATTTCTCCGCAGTACTAATATGAATCCTTTCCATCGCTATCCATTATGAACACCACTGTAAGCTTAATAGAATGCTATGTAGAATTGTGGAAAAACAGTAGGTAGATGTTTGTTATAATTATATAAGATTACATAGTTACTAGTTATTGCTATCTCCTCATTGCTTGTATGAATCCGATAAATCTCTTTCCACAAAGAATGGTATTGTAAATCGATTCGAATTAAACGGAGAATTTTAGAAATACACTTAGAGAATGTTTATTATAGTAACCTTGAATTACCTAGATTAGGTGCTGCTTGATATCTCCGCAGTACTGTCATGAATCCTTTCAAAAGCTATCCACTATGAACACTAATGTAACCTTAATAGAATGCTACGTAGACTTGTGGAAAAACAGTAAGTAGATGTTTGTTATAATTATATAAGATTACATAGTTACTAGGTATTGCTATCTCCTCATTGCTTGTATGAATCCGATAAAGCTCTTTCCACAAAGAATGGTATTGTAAACTGATTAGAATGAAACGGAGAATTTTAGAAAAACACATACAGAATGTTTATTATGGTATCCTTGAATTACATAGATTCAGTCCTGCCTAATTTCTCCGCAGTACTAATATGAATCCTTTCCATCGCTATCCATTATGAACACCACTGTAAGCTTAATAGAATGCTACGTAGAATTGTAGAAAAACAGTAAGTAGATGTTTGTTATAATTATATAAGATTACATAGTTACTAGGTATTGCTATCTCCTCATTGCTTGTATGAATCTGATAAAGCTCTTTCCACATAGAATGGTATTGTAAACTGATTAGAATGAAATTGAGAATTTTAGAAATACACTTATAGAATGTTTATTATGGTTACCTCGAATTACACAGATTCAGTTCTGCTTCATTTCTCTGCAGGACGCTTTCCACTATGAACAGCAATGTAAGCTTAATAGAATGCTACGTAGAATTATGGAAAAACAGTAAGTAGATGTTTGTTATAATTATATAAGATTACATAGTTACTAGGTATTGCTATCTCCTCATTGCTTGTATGAATCCGATAAAGCTCTTTCCACAAAGAATGGTATTGTAAACTGATTCGAATTAAACGGAGAATTTTAGAAAAACACTTAGAGAATGTTTATTATGGTATCCTTGAATTACATAGATTCAGTTCTGCCTAATTTCTCCGCAGTACTAATATGAATCCTTTCAATCGCTATCCATTATGAACACCAATGTAAGCTTAATATAATGCTACGTAGAATTGTGGAAAAGCAGTAAATAGATGTTTGTTATAATTATATAAGATTACATAGTTACTAGTTATTGCTATCTCCTCATTGCTTGTATGAATCTGATAAAGCTCTTTCCACATAGAATGGTATTGTAAACTGATTAGAATGAAATTGAGAATTTTAGAAATACACTTATAGAATGTTTATTATGGTTACCTCGAATTACATAGATTCAGTTCTGCTTCATTTCTCCGCAGGACGCTTTCCACTATTAACAGCAATGTAAGCTTACTGGAATGCTATGTAGAATTACGGAAAAACAGTAAGTAGATGTTTGTTATAATTATATAAGATTACATAGTTACTAGGTATTGCTATCTCCTCATTGCTTGTATGAATCCGATAAAGCTCTTTCCACAAAGAATGGTATTGTAAACTGATTCGAATTAAATGGATAATTTTAGAAAAACACTTAGAGAATGTTTATTATGGTATCCTTGAATTACATAGATTCAGTTCTGCCTAATTTCTCCGCAGTACTAATATGAATCCTTTCCATCGCTATCCATGATGAACACCAATGTAAGCTGAATAGAATGCTACGTAGAATTGTGGAAAACCAGTAAGTAGATGTTTGTTATAATTATATAAGATTACATAGATACTAGGTATTCCTATCTCCTCATTGCTTGTATGAATCCGATAAAGCTCTTTCCACAAAGAATGGTATTGTAAACTGATTTGAATTAAATGGATAATTTTAGAAATACAATTAGAGAATGTTTATTATGGTAACATTGAATTACGTAGATTTAGTGCTGCTTGATATCTCCGCAGTACTGTCATGAATCCTTTCAAACGCTATCCATTATGAACACTAATGTAACCTTAATAGAATGCTTGTAGAATTGTGGGAAAACAGTAAGTAGATGTTTGTTATAATTATATAAGATTACATAGTTACTAGGTATTCCTATCTCCTTCTTGCTTGTATAAATCCGATAAAGCTCTTTCCACAAAGAATGGTATTGTAAACTGATTAGATGAAACGGAGAATTTTAGAAAAACACTTAGAGAATGTTTATTATGGTATCCTTGAATTACCTGGATTTAGTGCTGCTTTATATCTCCGCAGTACTGTTACGAATCCTTTCAAACTCTATCCACAATGAACCCCAATGTAAGCTTAATAGAATGCTACGTAGAATTGTGGAAAAGCAGTAAATAGACGTTTGTTATAATAATATAAGATTACATAGTTACTAGTTATTGCTATCTCCTCATTGCTTGTATGAATCTGATAAATCTCTTTCCACAAAGAATGGTATTGTAAACTGATTAGAATGAAAAGGAGAATTTTAGAAAAACACTTAGAGAATGTTTATTATAGCAACCTTGAATTACCTAGATTAGGTGCTGCTTGATATCCCCGCAGTACTGTCATGAATCCTTTCAAACGCTATCCACTATGAACACTAATGTAACCTTAATAGAATGCTACGTAGACTTGTGGAAAAACAGTAAGTAGATGTTTGTTATAATTATATAAGATTACATAGTTACTAGGTATTGCTATTTCCTCATTGCTTGTATGAATCCGATAAAGCTCTTTCCACAAAGAATGGTATTGTAAACTGATTAGAATGAAACGGAGCATTTTAGAAAAACACTTAGAGAATGTTTAGTATGGTATCCTTGAATTACCTAGATTTAGTGCGGCTTTATATCTCCGCAGTACTGTTACGAATCCTTTCAAACTCTATCCACTATGAACCCCAATGTAACCTTAATAGAATGCTACGTAGAATTGTGGAAAAACAGTAAGTAGATGTTTGTTATAATTATATAAGATTACGTAGTTACTATGTATTGCTATCTCCTCATTGCTTGTATGAATCCGATAAAGCTCCATCCACAAAGAATGGTATTGTAAACTGATTAGAATGAAACGGAGAATTTTAGAAAAACACTTAGAGAATGTTTATTATGGTATCCTTGAATAACATAGATTCAGTTCTGCCTAATTTCTCCGCAGTACTAATATGAATCCTTTCCATCGCTATCCATTATGAACACCAATGTAAGCTTAATAGAATGCTTCGTAGAATTGTGGAAAAGCAGTAAATAGATGTTTGTTATAATTATATAAGATTACATAGCTGCTAGGTATTGCTATCTCCTCATTGCTTGTATGAATCCGATAAATCTCTTTCCACAAAGAATGGTATTGTAAACTGATTAGAATGAAACGGAGAATTTTAGAAAAACACTTAGAGAAATGTTTATTATGGTATCCTTGAATTACATAGATTCAGTTCTGCCTAATTTCTCCGCAGTACTAATATGAATCCTTTCCATCGCTATCCATTATGAACACCAACGCAAGCTTAATAGAATGCTACGTAGAATTGTGGAATAATTGTATAATTATAATCTCCGCAGTACTGTCATGAATCCTTTCAAACGCTATCCACTATGAACACTAATATAACCTTAATAGAATGCTATGTAGAATTCTGGAAAAACAGTAAGTAGATGTTTGTTATAATTATATAAGATTACATAGTTGCTAGGTATTGCTATCTCCTCATTGCTTGTATGAATCCGATACAGCTCTTTCCACAAAGAATGGTACTGTAAACTGATTAGAATGAAACGGAGAATTTTAGAAAAACACATAGAGAATGTTTATTATGGTATCCTTGAATTACATAGATTCAGTTCTGCCTAATTTCTCCACAGTACTAATAGGAATCCTGTCAATCGCTTTCCACTATGAACAGCAATTTAAGCTTAATAGAATGCTATGTAGAATTGTGGAAAAACAGTAAGTAGATGTTTGTTATAATTATATAAGATTACATAGTTGCTAGGTATTGCTATCTCCTCATTGCTTGTATGAATCCGATAAAGCTCTTTCCACAAAGAATGGTATAGTAAACTGATTCGAATTAAATGGATAATTTTAGAAATACAATTAGAGAATGTTTATTATGGTAACCTTGAATTACCTAGATTTAGTGCTGCTTGATAGCTCCGCATTACTGTTATGAATCCTTTCAATCTCTATCCACTATGAACACCTATGTAAGCTTAATAGAATGCTACGTAGAATTGTGGAAAAGCAGTAAATAGATGTTTGTTATAATTATATAAGATTACATAGTTACTAGGTATTGCTATCTCCTCATTGCTTGTATGAATCCGATAAAGCTCTTTAAAAAAAAAATGGTATTGTAAACTGATTAGATGAAACGGAGAATTTTAGAAAAACACTTAGAGAATGTTTATTATGGTATCCTTGAATTACCTAGTTTTAGTGCTGCTTGATATCTCCGCAGTACTGTTACGAATCCTTTCAAACTCTATCCACTATGAACCCCAATGTAACCTTAATAGAATGCTACGTAGAATTGTGGGGAAAAAGTAAGTAGATGTTTGTTATAATTATATAAGATTACATAGTTACTAGGTATTGCTATCTCCTCATTGCTTGTATGAATCCGATAAAGCTCTTTCCACAAAGAATGGTACTGTAAACTGATTAGAATGAAACGGAGAATTTTAGAAAAACACATAGAGAATGTTTATTATGGTATCCTTGAATTACATAGATTCAGTTCTGCCTAATTTCTCCGCAGTACTAATATGAATCCTGTCAATCGCTTTCCACTATGAACAGCAATGTAAGCTTAATAGAATGCTATGTAGAATTGTGGAAAAACAGTAAGTAGATGTTTGTTATAATTATATAAGATTACATAGTTGCTAGGTATTGCTATCTCCTCATTGCTTGTATGAATCCGATAAAGCTCCTTCCACAAAGAATGGTATAGTAAACTGATTCGAATTAAATGGATAATTTTAGAAATACACTTAGAGAATGTTTATTATAGTAACCTTGAATTACCTAGTTTTAGTGCTGCTTGATATCTCCGCAGTACTGTTACGAATCCTTTCAAAAGCTATCAACTATGAACACTAATGTAACCTTAATAGAATGCTACGTAGACTTGTGGAAAAACAGTAAGTAGATGTTTGTTATAATTATATAAGATTACATAGTTACTAGGTATTGCTATCTCCTCATTGCTTGTATGAATCCGATAAAGCTCTTTCCACAAAGAATGGTATTGTAAACTGATTAGAATGAAACGGAGAATTTTAGAAAAACACTTAGAGAAATGTTTATTATGGTATCCTTGAATTACATAGATTCAGTTCTGCCTAATTTCTCCGCAGTACTAATATGAATCCTTTCCATCGCTATCCATTATGAACACCAACGCAAGCTTAATAGAATGCTACGTAGAATTGTGGAATAATTGTATAATTATAATCTCCGCAGTACTGTCATGAATCCTTTCAAACGCTATCCACTATGAACACTAATATAACCTTAATAGAATGCTATGTAGAATTCTGGAAAAACAGTAAGTAGATGTTTGTTATAATTATATAAGATTACATAGTTGCTAGGTATTGCTATCTCCTCATTGCTTGTATGAATCCGATACAGCTCTTTCCACAAAGAATGGTACTGTAAACTGATTAGAATGAAACGGAGAATTTTAGAAAAACACATAGAGAATGTTTATTATGGTATCCTTGAATTACATAGATTCAGTTCTGCCTAATTTCTCCACAGTACTAATAGGAATCCTGTCAATCGCTTTCCACTATGAACAGCAATTTAAGCTTAATAGAATGCTATGTAGAATTGTGGAAAAACAGTAAGTAGATGTTTGTTATAATTATATAAGATTACATAGTTGCTAGGTATTGCTATCTCCTCATTGCTTGTATGAATCCGATAAAGCTCTTTCCACAAAGAATGGTATAGTAAACTGATTCGAATTAAATGGATAATTTTAGAAATACAATTAGAGAATGTTTATTATGGTAACCTTGAATTACCTAGATTTAGTGCTGCTTGATAGCTCCGCATTACTGTTATGAATCCTTTCAATCTCTATCCACTATGAACACCTATGTAAGCTTAATAGAATGCTACGTAGAATTGTGGAAAAGCAGTAAATAGATGTTTGTTATAATTATATAAGATTACATAGTTACTAGGTATTGCTATCTCCTCATTGCTTGTATGAATCCGATAAAGCTCTTTAAAAAAAAAATGGTATTGTAAACTGATTAGATGAAACGGAGAATTTTAGAAAAACACTTAGAGAATGTTTATTATGGTATCCTTGAATTACCTAGTTTTAGTGCTGCTTGATATCTCCGCAGTACTGTTACGAATCCTTTCAAACTCTATCCACTATGAACCCCAATGTAACCTTAATAGAATGCTACGTAGAATTGTGGGGAAAAAGTAAGTAGATGTTTGTTATAATTATATAAGATTACATAGTTACTAGGTATTGCTATCTCCTCATTGCTTGTATGAATCCGATAAAGCTCTTTCCACAAAGAATGGTACTGTAAACTGATTAGAATGAAACGGAGAATTTTAGAAAAACACATAGAGAATGTTTATTATGGTATCCTTGAATTACATAGATTCAGTTCTGCCTAATTTCTCCGCAGTACTAATATGAATCCTGTCAATCGCTTTCCACTATGAACAGCAATGTAAGCTTAATAGAATGCTATGTAGAATTGTGGAAAAACAGTAAGTAGATGTTTGTTATAATTATATAAGATTACATAGTTGCTAGGTATTGCTATCTCCTCATTGCTTGTATGAATCCGATAAAGCTCCTTCCACAAAGAATGGTATAGTAAACTGATTCGAATTAAATGGATAATTTTAGAAATACACTTAGAGAATGTTTATTATAGTAACCTTGAATTACCTAGTTTTAGTGCTGCTTGATATCTCCGCAGTACTGTTACGAATCCTTTCAAAAGCTATCAACTATGAACACTAATGTAACCTTAATAGAATGCTACGTAGACTTGTGGAAAAACAGTAAGTAGATGTTTGTTATAATTATATAAGATTACATAGTTACTAGGTATTGCTATCTCCTCATTGCTTGTATGAATCCGATAAAGCTCTTTCCACAAAGAATGGTATTGTAAACTGATTCGAATTAAACGGAGAATTTTAGAAAAACACATACAGAATGTTTATTATGGTATCCTTGAATTACATAGATTCAGTTCTGCCTAATTTCTCCGCAGTACTAATATGAATCCTTTCCATCGCTATCCATTATGAACACCAATGTAAGCTTAATATAATGCTACGTAGAATTGTGGAAAAGCAGTAATTAGATGTTTGTTATAATTATATAAGATTACATAGTTACTAGTTATTGCTATCTCCTCATTGCTTGTATGAATCCGATAAATCTCTTTCCACAAAGAATGGTATTGTAAACTGATTCGAATTAAACGGAGAATTTTAGAAATACACTTAGAGAATGTTTATTATAGTAACCTTGAATTACCTAGATTAGGTGCTGCTTGATTGTTATAATTATATAAGATTACATAGATACTAGGTATTCCTATCTCCTCATTGCTTGTATGAATCCGATAAAGCTCTTTCCACAAAGAATGGTATTGTAAACTGATTTGAATTAAATGGATAATTTTAAAAATACAATTAGAGAATGTTTATTATGGTAACATTGAATTACGTAGATTTAGTGCTGCTTGATATCTCCGCAGTACTGTCATGAATCCTTTCAAACGCTATCCATTATGAACACTAATGTAACCTTAATAGAATGCTTGTAGAATTGTGGGAAAACAGTAAGTAGATGTTTGTTATAATTATATAAGATTACATAGTTACTAGGTATTCCTATCTCCTTCTTGCTTGTATAAATCCGATAAAGCTCTTTCCACAAAGAATGGTATTGTAAACTGATTAGATGAAACGGAGAATTTTAGAAAAACACTTAGAGAATGTTTATTATGGTATCCTTGAATTACCTGGATTTAGTGCTGCTTTATATCTCCGCAGTACTGTTACGAATCCTTTCAAACTCTATCCACAATGAACCCCAATGTAAGCTTAATAGAATGCTACGTAGAATTGTGGAAAAGCAGTAAATAGACGTTTGTTATAATAATATAAGATTACATAGTTACTAGTTATTGCTATCTCCTCATTGCTTGTATGAATCTGATAAATCTCTTTCCACAAAGAATGGTATTGTAAACTGATTAGAATGAAAAGGAGAATTTTAGAAAAACACTTAGAGAATGTTTATTATAGCAACCTTGAATTACCTAGATTAGGTGCTGCTTGATATCCCCGCAGTACTGTCATGAATCCTTTCAAACGCTATCCACTATGAACACTAATGTAACCTTAATAGAATGCTACGTAGACTTGTGGAAAAACAGTAAGTAGATGTTTGTTATAATTATATAAGATTACATAGTTACTAGGTATTGCTATTTCCTCATTGCTTGTATGAATCCGATAAAGCTCTTTCCACAAAGAATGGTATTGTAAACTGATTAGAATGAAACGGAGCATTTTAGAAAAACACTTAGAGAATGTTTAGTATGGTATCCTTGAATTACCTAGATTTAGTGCGGCTTTATATCTCCGCAGTACTGTTACGAATCCTTTCAAACTCTATCCACTATGAACCCCAATGTAACCTTAATAGAATGCTACGTAGAATTGTGGAAAAACAGTAAGTAGATGTTTGTTATAATTATATAAGATTACGTAGTTACTATGTATTGCTATCTCCTCATTGCTTGTATGAATCCGATAAAGCTCCATCCACAAAGAATGGTATTGTAAACTGATTAGAATGAAACGGAGAATTTTAGAAAAACACTTAGAGAATGTTTATTATGGTATCCTTGAATAACATAGATTCAGTTCTGCCTAATTTCTCCGCAGTACTAATATGAATCCTTTCCATCGCTATCCATTATGAACACCAATGTAAGCTTAATAGAATGCTTCGTAGAATTGTGGAAAAGCAGTAAATAGATGTTTGTTATAATTATATAAGATTACATAGCTGCTAGGTATTGCTATCTCCTCATTGCTTGTATGAATCCGATAAATCTCTTTCCACAAAGAATGGTATTGTAAACTGATTAGAATGAAACGGAGAATTTTAGAAAAACACTTAGAGAAATGTTTATTATGGTATCCTTGAATTACATAGATTCAGTTCTGCCTAATTTCTCCGCAGTACTAATATGAATCCTTTCCATCGCTATCCATTATGAACACCAACGCAAGCTTAATAGAATGCTACGTAGAATTGTGGAATAATTGTATAATTATAATCTCCGCAGTACTGTCATGAATCCTTTCAAACGCTATCCACTATGAACACTAATATAACCTTAATAGAATGCTATGTAGAATTCTGGAAAAACAGTAAGTAGATGTTTGTTATAATTATATAAGATTACATAGTTGCTAGGTATTGCTATCTCCTCATTGCTTGTATGAATCCGATACAGCTCTTTCCACAAAGAATGGTACTGTAAACTGATTAGAATGAAACGGAGAATTTTAGAAAAACACATAGAGAATGTTTATTATGGTATCCTTGAATTACATAGATTCAGTTCTGCCTAATTTCTCCACAGTACTAATAGGAATCCTGTCAATCGCTTTCCACTATGAACAGCAATTTAAGCTTAATAGAATGCTATGTAGAATTGTGGAAAAACAGTAAGTAGATGTTTGTTATAATTATATAAGATTACATAGTTGCTAGGTATTGCTATCTCCTCATTGCTTGTATGAATCCGATAAAGCTCTTTCCACAAAGAATGGTATAGTAAACTGATTCGAATTAAATGGATAATTTTAGAAATACAATTAGAGAATGTTTATTATGGTAACCTTGAATTACCTAGATTTAGTGCTGCTTGATAGCTCCGCATTACTGTTATGAATCCTTTCAATCTCTATCCACTATGAACACCTATGTAAGCTTAATAGAATGCTACGTAGAATTGTGGAAAAGCAGTAAATAGATGTTTGTTATAATTATATAAGATTACATAGTTACTAGGTATTGCTATCTCCTCATTGCTTGTATGAATCCGATAAAGCTCTTTAAAAAAAAAATGCTATTGTAAACTGATTAGATGAAACGGAGAATTTTAGAAAAACACTTAGAGAATGTTTATTATGGTATCCTTGAATTACCTAGTTTTAGTGCTGCTTGATATCTCCGCAGTACTGTTACGAATCCTTTCAAACTCTATCCACTATGAACCCCAATGTAACCTTAATAGAATGCTACGTAGAATTGTGGGAAAAAAGTAAGTAGATGTTTGTTATAATTATATAAGATTACATAGTTACTAGGTATTGCTATCTCCTCATTGCTTGTATGAATCCGATAAAGCTCTTTCCACAAAGAATGGTACTGTAAACTGATTAGAATGAAACGGAGAATTTTAGAAAAACACATAGAGAATGTTTATTATGGTATCCTTGAATTACATAGATTCAGTTCTGCCTAATTTCTCCGCAGTACTAATATGAATCCTGTCAATCGCTTTCCACTATGAACAGCAATGTAAGCTTAATAGAATGCTATGTAGAATTGTGGAAAAACAGTAAGTAGATGTTTGTTATAATTATATAAGATTACATAGTTGCTAGGTATTGCTATCTCCTCATTGCTTGTATGAATCCGATAAAGCTCCTTCCACAAAGAATGGTATAGTAAACTGATTCGAATTAAATGGATAATTTTAGAAATACACTTAGAGAATGTTTATTATAGTAACCTTGAATTACCTAGATTAGGTGCTGCTTGATATCTCCGCAGTACTGTCATGAATCCTTTCAAAAGCTATCCACTATGAACACTAATGTAACCTTAATAGAATGCTACGTAGACTTGTTGAAAAACAGTAAGTAGATGTTTGTTATAATTATATAAGATTACATAGTTACTAGGTATTGCTATCTCCTCATTGCTTGTATGAATCCGATAAAGCTCTTTCCACAAAGAATGGTATTGTAAACTGATTCGAATTAAACGGAGAATTTTAGAAATACACTTAGAGAATGTTTATTATAGTAACCTTGAATTACCTAGATTAGGTGCTGCTTGATATCTCCGCAGTACTGTCATGAATCCTTTCAAAAGCTATCAACTATGAACACTAATGTAACCTTAATAGAATGCTACGTAGACTTGTGGAAAAACAGTAAGTAGATGTTTGTTATAATTATATAAGATTACATAGTTACTAGGTATTGCTATCTCCTCATTGCTTGTATGAATCCGATAAAGCTCTTTCCACAAAGAATGGTATTGTAAACTGATTCGAATTAAACGGAGAATTTTAGAAAAACACATACAGAATGTTTATTATGGTATCCTTGAATTACATAGATTCAGTTCTGCCTAATTTCTCCGCAGTACTAATATGAATCCTTTCCATCGCTATCCATTATGAACACCAATGTAAGCTTAATATAATGCTACGTAGAATTGTGGAAAAGCAGTAATTAGATGTTTGTTATAATTATATAAGATTACATAGTTACTAGTTATTGCTATCTCCTCATTGCTTGTATGAATCCGATAAATCTCTTTCCACAAAGAATGGTATTGTAAACTGATTCGAATTAAACGGAGAATTTTAGAAATACACTTAGAGAATGTTTATTATAGTAACCTTGAATTACCTAGATTAGGTGCTGCTTGATTGTTATAATTATATAAGATTACATAGATACTAGGTATTCCTATCTCCTCATTGCTTGTATGAATCCGATAAAGCTCTTTCCACAAAGAATGGTATTGTAAACTGATTTGAATTAAATGGATAATTTTAGAAATACAATTAGAGAATGTTTATTATGGTAACATTGAATTACGTAGATTTAGTGCTGCTTGATATCTCCGCAGTACTGTCATGAATCCTTTCAAACGCTATCCATTATGAACACTAATGTAACCTTAATAGAATGCTTGTAGAATTGTGGGAAAACAGTAAGTAGATGTTTGTTATAATTATATAAGATTACATAGTTACTAGGTATTCCTATCTCCTTCTTGCTTGTATAAATCCGATAAAGCTCTTTCCACAAAGAATGGTATTGTAAACTGATTAGATGAAACGGAGAATTTTAGAAAAACACTTAGAGAATGTTTATTATGGTATCCTTGAATTACCTGGATTTAGTGCTGCTTTATATCTCCGCAGTACTGTTACGAATCCTTTCAAACTCTATCCACAATGAACCCCAATGTAAGCTTAATAGAATGCTACGTAGAATTGTGGAAAAGCAGTAAATAGACGTTTGTTATAATAATATAAGATTACATAGTTACTAGTTATTGCTATCTCCTCATTGCTTGTATGAATCTGATAAATCTCTTTCCACAAAGAATGGTATTGTAAACTGATTAGAATGAAAAGGAGAATTTTAGAAAAACACTTAGAGAATGTTTATTATAGCAACCTTGAATTACCTAGATTAGGTGCTGCTTGATATCCCCGCAGTACTGTCATGAATCCTTTCAAACGCTATCCACTATGAACACTAATGTAACCTTAATAGAATGCTACGTAGACTTGTGGAAAAACAGTAAGTAGATGTTTGTTATAATTATATAAGATTACATAGTTACTAGGTATTGCTATTTCCTCATTGCTTGTATGAATCCGATAAAGCTCTTTCCACAAAGAATGGTATTGTAAACTGATTAGAATGAAACGGAGCATTTTAGAAAAACACTTAGAGAATGTTTAGTATGGTATCCTTGAATTACCTAGATTTAGTGCGGCTTTATATCTCCGCAGTACTGTTACGAATCCTTTCAAACTCTATCCACTATGAACCCCAATGTAACCTTAATAGAATGCTACGTAGAATTGTGGAAAAACAGTAAGTAGATGTTTGTTATAATTATATAAGATTACGTAGTTACTATGTATTGCTATCTCCTCATTGCTTGTATGAATCCGATAAAGCTCCATCCACAAAGAATGGTATTGTAAACTGATTAGAATGAAACGGAGAATTTTAGAAAAACACTTAGAGAATGTTTATTATGGTATCCTTGAATAACATAGATTCAGTTCTGCCTAATTTCTCCGCAGTACTAATATGAATCCTTTCCATCGCTATCCATTATGAACACCAATGTAAGCTTAATAGAATGCTTCGTAGAATTGTGGAAAAGCAGTAAATAGATGTTTGTTATAATTATATAAGATTACATAGCTGCTAGGTATTGCTATCTCCTCATTGCTTGTATGAATCCGATAAATCTCTTTCCACAAAGAATGGTATTGTAAACTGATTAGAATGAAACGGAGAATTTTAGAAAAACACTTAGAGAAATGTTTATTATGGTATCCTTGAATTACATAGATTCAGTTCTGCCTAATTTCTCCGCAGTACTAATATGAATCCTTTCCATCGCTATCCATTATGAACACCAACGCAAGCTTAATAGAATGCTACGTAGAATTGTGGAATAATTGTATAATTATAATCTCCGCAGTACTGTCATGAATCCTTTCAAACGCTATCCACTATGAACACTAATATAACCTTAATAGAATGCTATGTAGAATTCTGGAAAAACAGTAAGTAGATGTTTGTTATAATTATATAAGATTACATAGTTGCTAGGTATTGCTATCTCCTCATTGCTTGTATGAATCCGATACAGCTCTTTCCACAAAGAATGGTACTGTAAACTGATTAGAATGAAACGGAGAATTTTAGAAAAACACATAGAGAATGTTTATTATGGTATCCTTGAATTACATAGATTCAGTTCTGCCTAATTTCTCCACAGTACTAATAGGAATCCTGTCAATCGCTTTCCACTATGAACAGCAATTTAAGCTTAATAGAATGCTATGTAGAATTGTGGAAAAACAGTAAGTAGATGTTTGTTATAATTATATAAGATTACATAGTTGCTAGGTATTGCTATCTCCTCATTGCTTGTATGAATCCGATAAAGCTCTTTCCACAAAGAATGGTATAGTAAACTGATTCGAATTAAATGGATAATTTTAGAAATACAATTAGAGAATGTTTATTATGGTAACCTTGAATTACCTAGATTTAGTGCTGCTTGATAGCTCCGCATTACTGTTATGAATCCTTTCAATCTCTATCCACTATGAACACCTATGTAAGCTTAATAGAATGCTACGTAGAATTGTGGAAAAGCAGTAAATAGATGTTTGTTATAATTATATAAGATTACATAGTTACTAGGTATTGCTATCTCCTCATTGCTTGTATGAATCCGATAAAGCTCTTTAAAAAAAAAATGGTATTGTAAACTGATTAGATGAAACGGAGAATTTTAGAAAAACACTTAGAGAATGTTTATTATGGTATCCTTGAATTACCTAGTTTTAGTGCTGCTTGATATCTCCGCAGTACTGTTACGAATCCTTTCAAACTCTATCCACTATGAACCCCAATGTAACCTTAATAGAATGCTACGTAGAATTGTGGGAAAAAAGTAAGTAGATGTTTGTTATAATTATATAAGATTACATAGTTACTAGGTATTGCTATCTCCTCATTGCTTGTATGAATCCGATAAAGCTCTTTCCACAAAGAATGGTACTGTAAACTGATTAGAATGAAACGGAGAATTTTAGAAAAACACATAGAGAATGTTTATTATGGTATCCTTGAATTACATAGATTCAGTTCTGCCTAATTTCTCCGCAGTACTAATATGAATCCTGTCAATCGCTTTCCACTATGAACAGCAATGTAAGCTTAATAGAATGCTATGTAGAATTGTGGAAAAACAGTAAGTAGATGTTTGTTATAATTATATAAGATTACATAGTTGCTAGGTATTGCTATCTCCTCATTGCTTGTATGAATCCGATAAAGCTCCTTCCACAAAGAATGGTATAGTAAACTGATTCGAATTAAATGGATAATTTTAGAAATACACTTAGAGAATGTTTATTATAGTAACCTTGAATTACCTAGATTAGGTGCTGCTTGATATCTCCGCAGTACTGTCATGAATCCTTTCAAAAGCTATCCACTATGAACACTAATGTAACCTTAATAGAATGCTACGTAGACTTGTTGAAAAACAGTAAGTAGATGTTTGTTATAATTATATAAGATTACATAGTTACTAGGTATTGCTATCTCCTCATTGCTTGTATGAATCCGATAAAGCTCTTTCCACAAAGAATGGTATTGTAAACTGATTCGAATTAAACGGAGAATTTTAGAAATACACTTAGAGAATGTTTATTATAGTAACCTTGAATTACCTAGATTAGGTGCTGCTTGATATCTCCGCAGTACTGTCATGAATCCTTTCAAAAGCTATCAACTATGAACACTAATGTAACCTTAATAGAATGCTACGTAGACTTGTGGAAAAACAGTAAGTAGATGTTTGTTATAATTATATAAGATTACATAGTTACTAGGTATTGCTATCTCCTCATTGCTTGTATGAATCCGATAAAGCTCTTTCCACAAAGAATGGTATTGTAAACTGATTCGAATTAAACGGAGAATTTTAGAAAAACACATACAGAATGTTTATTATGGTATCCTTGAATTACATAGATTCAGTTCTGCCTAATTTCTCCGCAGTACTAATATGAATCCTTTCCATCGCTATCCATTATGAACACCAATGTAAGCTTAATATAATGCTACGTAGAATTGTGGAAAAGCAGTAATTAGATGTTTGTTATAATTATATAAGATTACATAGTTACTAGTTATTGCTATCTCCTCATTGCTTGTATGAATCCGATAAAGCTCTTTCCACAAAGAATGGTATTGTAAACTGATTTGAATTAAATGGATAATTTTAGAAATACAATTAGAGAATGTTTATTATGG
Organism: Heteronotia binoei; assembly: GCF_032191835.1. Lineage (NCBI taxonomy): Eukaryota > Metazoa > Chordata > Lepidosauria > Squamata > Gekkonidae > Heteronotia > Heteronotia binoei. Next base: position 35,672 of record NW_026800232.1, on the reverse strand, counting down.
TAACATTGAATTACGTAGATTTAGTGCTGCTTGATATCTCCGCAGTACTGTCATGAATCCTTTCAAACGCTATCCATTATGAACACTAATGTAACCTTAATAGAATGCTTGTAGAATTGTGGGAAAACAGTAAGTAGATGTTTGTTATAATTATATAAGATTACATAGTTACTAGGTATTCCTATCTCCTTCTTGCTTGTATAAATCCGATAAAGCTCTTTCCACAAAGAATGGTATTGTAAACTGATTAGATGAAACGGAGAATTTTAGAAAAACACTTAGAGAATGTTTATTATGGTATCCTTGAATTACCTGGATTTAGTGCTGCTTTATATCTCCGCAGTACTGTTACGAATCCTTTCAAACTCTATCCACAATGAACCCCAATGTAAGCTTAATAGAATGCTACGTAGAATTGTGGAAAAGCAGTAAATAGACGTTTGTTATAATAATATAAGATTACATAGTTACTAGTTATTGCTATCTCCTCATTGCTTGTATGAATCTGATAAATCTCTTTCCACAAAGAATGGTATTGTAAACTGATTAGAATGAAAAGGAGAATTTTAGAAAAACACTTAGAGAATGTTTATTATAGCAACCTTGAATTACCTAGATTAGGTGCTGCTTGATATCCCCGCAGTACTGTCATGAATCCTTTCAAACGCTATCCACTATGAACACTAATGTAACCTTAATAGAATGCTACGTAGACTTGTGGAAAAACAGTAAGTAGATGTTTGTTATAATTATATAAGATTACATAGTTACTAGGTATTGCTATTTCCTCATTGCTTGTATGAATCCGATAAAGCTCTTTCCACAAAGAATGGTATTGTAAACTGATTAGAATGAAACGGAGCATTTTAGAAAAACACTTAGAGAATGTTTAGTATGGTATCCTTGAATTACCTAGATTTAGTGCGGCTTTATATCTCCGCAGTACTGTTACGAATCCTTTCAAACTCTATCCACTATGAACCCCAATGTAACCTTAATAGAATGCTACGTAGAATTGTGGAAAAACAGTAAGTAGATGTTTGTTATAATTATATAAGATTACGTAGTTACTATGTATTGCTATCTCCTCATTGCTTGTATGAATCCGATAAAGCTCCATCCACAAAGAATGGTATTGTAAACTGATTAGAATGAAACGGAGAATTTTAGAAAAACACTTAGAGAATGTTTATTATGGTATCCTTGAATAACATAGATTCAGTTCTGCCTAATTTCTCCGCAGTACTAATATGAATCCTTTCCATCGCTATCCATTATGAACACCAATGTAAGCTTAATAGAATGCTTCGTAGAATTGTGGAAAAGCAGTAAATAGATGTTTGTTATAATTATATAAGATTACATAGCTGCTAGGTATTGCTATCTCCTCATTGCTTGTATGAATCCGATAAATCTCTTTCCACAAAGAATGGTATTGTAAACTGATTAGAATGAAACGGAGAATTTTAGAAAAACACTTAGAGAAATGTTTATTATGGTATCCTTGAATTACATAGATTCAGTTCTGCCTAATTTCTCCGCAGTACTAATATGAATCCTTTCCATCGCTATCCATTATGAACACCAACGCAAGCTTAATAGAATGCTACGTAGAATTGTGGAATAATTGTATAATTATAATCTCCGCAGTACTGTCATGAATCCTTTCAAACGCTATCCACTATGAACACTAATATAACCTTAATAGAATGCTATGTAGAATTCTGGAAAAACAGTAAGTAGATGTTTGTTATAATTATATAAGATTACATAGTTGCTAGGTATTGCTATCTCCTCATTGCTTGTATGAATCCGATACAGCTCTTTCCACAAAGAATGGTACTGTAAACTGATTAGAATGAAACGGAGAATTTTAGAAAAACACATAGAGAATGTTTATTATGGTATCCTTGAATTACATAGATTCAGTTCTGCCTAATTTCTCCACAGTACTAATAGGAATCCTGTCAATCGCTTTCCACTATGAACAGCAATTTAAGCTTAATAGAATGCTATGTAGAATTGTGGAAAAACAGTAAGTAGATGTTTGTTATAATTATATAAGATTACATAGTTGCTAGGTATTGCTATCTCCTCATTGCTTGTATGAATCCGATAAAGCTCTTTCCACAAAGAATGGTATAGTAAACTGATTCGAATTAAATGGATAATTTTAGAAATACAATTAGAGAATGTTTATTATGGTAACCTTGAATTACCTAGATTTAGTGCTGCTTGATAGCTCCGCATTACTGTTATGAATCCTTTCAATCTCTATCCACTATGAACACCTATGTAAGCTTAATAGAATGCTACGTAGAATTGTGGAAAAGCAGTAAATAGATGTTTGTTATAATTATATAAGATTACATAGTTACTAGGTATTGCTATCTCCTCATTGCTTGTATGAATCCGATAAAGCTCTTTAAAAAAAAAATGGTATTGTAAACTGATTAGATGAAACGGAGAATTTTAGAAAAACACTTAGAGAATGTTTATTATGGTATCCTTGAATTACCTAGTTTTAGTGCTGCTTGATATCTCCGCAGTACTGTTACGAATCCTTTCAAACTCTATCCACTATGAACCCCAATGTAACCTTAATAGAATGCTACGTAGAATTGTGGGAAAAAAGTAAGTAGATGTTTGTTATAATTATATAAGATTACATAGTTACTAGGTATTGCTATCTCCTCATTGCTTGTATGAATCCGATAAAGCTCTTTCCACAAAGAATGGTACTGTAAACTGATTAGAATGAAACGGAGAATTTTAGAAAAACACATAGAGAATGTTTATTATGGTATCCTTGAATTACATAGATTCAGTTCTGCCTAATTTCTCCGCAGTACTAATATGAATCCTGTCAATCGCTTTCCACTATGAACAGCAATGTAAGCTTAATAGAATGCTATGTAGAATTGTGGAAAAACAGTAAGTAGATGTTTGTTATAATTATATAAGATTACATAGTTGCTAGGTATTGCTATCTCCTCATTGCTTGTATGAATCCGATAAAGCTCCTTCCACAAAGAATGGTATAGTAAACTGATTCGAATTAAATGGATAATTTTAGAAATACACTTAGAGAATGTTTATTATAGTAACCTTGAATTACCTAGATTAGGTGCTGCTTGATATCTCCGCAGTACTGTCATGAATCCTTTCAAAAGCTATCCACTATGAACACTAATGTAACCTTAATAGAATGCTACGTAGACTTGTTGAAAAACAGTAAGTAGATGTTTGTTATAATTATATAAGATTACATAGTTACTAGGTATTGCTATCTCCTCATTGCTTGTATGAATCCGATAAAGCTCTTTCCACAAAGAATGGTATTGTAAACTGATTCGAATTAAACGGAGAATTTTAGAAATACACTTAGAGAATGTTTATTATAGTAACCTTGAATTACCTAGATTAGGTGCTGCTTGATATCTCCGCAGTACTGTCATGAATCCTTTCAAAAGCTATCAACTATGAACACTAATGTAACCTTAATAGAATGCTACGTAGACTTGTGGAAAAACAGTAAGTAGATGTTTGTTATAATTATATAAGATTACATAGTTACTAGGTATTGCTATCTCCTCATTGCTTGTATGAATCCGATAAAGCTCTTTCCACAAAGAATGGTATTGTAAACTGATTCGAATTAAACGGAGAATTTTAGAAAAACACATACAGAATGTTTATTATGGTATCCTTGAATTACATAGATTCAGTTCTGCCTAATTTCTCCGCAGTACTAATATGAATCCTTTCCATCGCTATCCATTATGAACACCAATGTAAGCTTAATATAATGCTACGTAGAATTGTGGAAAAGCAGTAATTAGATGTTTGTTATAATTATATAAGATTACATAGTTACTAGTTATTGCTATCTCCTCATTGCTTGTATGAATCCGATAAATCTCTTTCCACAAAGAATGGTATTGTAAACTGATTCGAATTAAACGGAGAATTTTAGAAATACACTTAGAGAATGTTTATTATAGTAACCTTGAATTACCTAGATTAGGTGCTGCTTGATTGTTATAATTATATAAGATTACATAGATACTAGGTATTCCTATCTCCTCATTGCTTGTATGAATCCGATAAAGCTCTTTCCACAAAGAATGGTATTGTAAACTGATTTGAATTAAATGGATAATTTTAGAAATACAATTAGAGAATGTTTATTATGGTAACATTGAATTACGTAGATTTAGTGCTGCTTGATATCTCCGCAGTACTGTCATGAATCCTTTCAAACGCTATCCATTATGAACACTAATGTAACCTTAATAGAATGCTTGTAGAATTGTGGGAAAACAGTAAGTAGATGTTTGTTATAATTATATAAGATTACATAGTTACTAGGTATTCCTATCTCCTTCTTGCTTGTATAAATCCGATAAAGCTCTTTCCACAAAGAATGGTATTGTAAACTGATTAGATGAAACGGAGAATTTTAGAAAAACACTTAGAGAATGTTTATTATGGTATCCTTGAATTACCTGGATTTAGTGCTGCTTTATATCTCCGCAGTACTGTTACGAATCCTTTCAAACTCTATCCACAATGAACCCCAATGTAAGCTTAATAGAATGCTACGTAGAATTGTGGAAAAGCAGTAAATAGACGTTTGTTATAATAATATAAGATTACATAGTTACTAGTTATTGCTATCGCCTCATTGCTTGTATGAATCTGATAAATCTCTTTCCACAAAGAATGGTATTGTAAACTGATTAGAATGAAAAGGAGAATTTTAGAAAAACACTTAGAGAATGTTTATTATAGCAACCTTGAATTACCTAGATTAGGTGCTGCTTGATATCCCCGCAGTACTGTCATGAATCCTTTCAAACGCTATCCACTATGAACACTAATGTAACCTTAATAGAATGCTACGTAGACTTGTGGAAAAACAGTAAGTAGATGTTTGTTATAATTATATAAGATTACATAGTTACTAGGTATTGCTATTTCCTCATTGCTTGTATGAATCCGATAAAGCTCTTTCCACAAAGAATGGTATTGTAAACTGATTAGAATGAAACGGAGCATTTTAGAAAAACACTTAGAGAATGTTTAGTATGGTATCCTTGAATTACCTAGATTTAGTGCGGCTTTATATCTCCGCAGTACTGTTACGAATCCTTTCAAACTCTATCCACTATGAACCCCAATGTAACCTTAATACAATGCTACGTAGAATTGTGGAAAAACAGTAAGTAGATGTTTGTTATAATTATATAAGATTACGTAGTTACTATGTATTGCTATCTCCTCATTGCTTGTATGAATCCGATAAAGCTCCATCCACAAAGAATGGTATTGTAAACTGATTAGAATGAAACGGAGAATTTTAGAAAAACACTTAGAGAATGTTTATTATGGTATCCTTGAATAACATAGATTCAGTTCTGCCTAATTTCTCCGCAGTACTAATATGAATCCTTTCCATCGCTATCCATTATGAACACCAATGTAAGCTTAATAGAATGCTTCGTATAATTGTGGAAAAGCAGTAAATAGATGTTTGTTATAATTATATAAGATTACATAGCTGCTAGGTATTGCTATCTCCTCATTGCTTGTATGAATCCGATAAATCTCTTTCCACAAAGAATGGTATTGTAAACTGATTAGAATGAAACGGAGAATTTTAGAAAAACACTTAGAGAAATGTTTATTATGGTATCCTTGAATTACATAGATTCAGTTCTGCCTAATTTCTCCGCAGTACTAATATGAATCCTTTCCATCGCTATCCATTATGAACACCAACGCAAGCTTAATAGAATGCTACGTAGAATTGTGGAATAATTGTATAATTATAATCTCCGCAGTACTGTCATGAATCCTTTCAAACGCTATCCACTATGAACACTAATATAACCTTAATAGAATGCTATGTAGAATTCTGGAAAAACAGTAAGTAGATGTTTGTTATAATTATATAAGATTACATAGTTGCTAGGTATTGCTATCTCCTCATTGCTTGTATGAATCCGATACAGCTCTTTCCACAAAGAATGGTACTGTAAACTGATTAGAATGAAACGGAGAATTTTAGAAAAACACATAGAGAATGTTTATTATGGTATCCTTGAATTACATAGATTCAGTTCTGCCTAATTTCTCCACAGTACTAATAGGAATCCTGTCAATCGCTTTCCACTATGAACAGCAATTTAAGCTTAATAGAATGCTATGTAGAATTGTGGAAAAACAGTAAGTAGATGTTTGTTATAATTATATAAGATTACATAGTTGCTAGGTATTGCTATCTCCTCATTGCTTGTATGAATCCGATAAAGCTCTTTCCACAAAGAATGGTATAGTAAACTGATTCGAATTAAATGGATAATTTTAGAAATACAATTAGAGAATGTTTATTATGGTAACCTTGAATTACCTAGATTTAGTGCTGCTTGATAGCTCCGCATTACTGTTATGAATCCTTTCAATCTCTATCCACTATGAACACCTATGTAAGCTTAATAGAATGCTACGTAGAATTGTGGAAAAGCAGTAAATAGATGTTTGTTATAATTATATAAGATTACATAGTTACTAGGTATTGCTATCTCCTCATTGCTTGTATGAATCCGATAAAGCTCTTTAAAAAAAAAATGGTATTGTAAACTGATTAGATGAAACGGAGAATTTTAGAAAAACACTTAGAGAATGTTTATTATGGTATCCTTGAATTACCTAGTTTTAGTGCTGCTTGATATCTCCGCAGTACTGTTACGAATCCTTTCAAACTCTATCCACTATGAACCCCAATGTAACCTTAATAGAATGCTACGTAGAATTGTGGGAAAAAAGTAAGTAGATGTTTGTTATAATTATATAAGATTACATAGTTACTAGGTATTGCTATCTCCTCATTGCTTGTATGAATCCGATAAAGCTCTTTCCACAAAGAATGGTACTGTAAACTGATTAGAATGAAACGGAGAATTTTAGAAAAACACATAGAGAATGTTTATTATGGTATCCTTGAATTACATAGATTCAGTTCTGCCTAATTTCTCCGCAGTACTAATATGAATCCTGTCAATCGCTTTCCACTATGAACAGCAATGTAAGCTTAATAGAATGCTATGTAGAATTGTGGAAAAACAGTAAGTAGATGTTTGTTATAATTATATAAGATTACATAGTTGCTAGGTATTGCTATCTCCTCATTGCTTGTATGAATCCGATAAAGCTCCTTCCACAAAGAATGGTATAGTAAACTGATTCGAATTAAATGGATAATTTTAGAAATACAATTATAGAATGTTTATTATGGTAGCCTTGAATTACCTAGATTTAGTGCTGCTTGATAGCTCCGCATTACTGTTATGAATCCTTTCAATCTCTATCCACTATGAACACCAATGTAAGCTTAATAGAATGCTACGTAGAATTGTGGAAAAGCAGTAAGTAGATGTTTGTTATAATTATATAATATTACATAGTTACTAGGTATTGCTATCTCCTCATTGCTTGTATGAATCCGATAAAGCTCTTTCCACAAAGAATGGTATTGTAAACTGATTAGAATGAAACGGAAAATTTTAGAAAAACACTTATAGAATGTTTATTATGGTATCCTTTAATTACATAGATTCAGTTCTGCCTAATTTCTCCGCAGTACTAATATGAATCCTTTCCATCGCTATCCATTATGAACACCAACGTAAGCTTAATAGAATGCTACGTAGAATTGTGGAATAATTGTATAATTATAATCTCCGCAGTACTGTCATGAATCCTTTCAAACGCTATCCACTATGAACACTAATATAACCTTAATAGAATGCTATGTAGAATTGTGGAAAAACAGTAAGTAGATGTTTGTTATAATTATATAAGATTACATAGTTGCTAGGTATTGCTATCTCCTCATTGCTTGTATGAATCCGATACAGCTCTTTCCACAAAGAATGGTACTGAAAACTGATTAGAATGAAACGGAGAATTTTAGAAAAACACATAGAGAATGTTTATTATGGTATCCTTGAATTACATAGATTCAGTTCTGCCTAATTTCTCCGCAGTACTAATATGAATCCTGTCAATCGCTTTCCACTATGAACAGCAATGTAAGCTTAATAGAATGCTATGTAGAATTGTGGAAAAACAGTAAGTAGATGTTTGTTATAATTATATAAGATTACATAGTTGCTAGGTATTGCTATCTCCTCATTGCTTGTATGAATCCGATAAAGCTCCTTCCACAAAGAATGGTATAGTAAACTGATTCGAATTAAATGGATAATTTTAGAAATACAATTAGAGAATGTTTATTATGGTAGCCTTGAATTACCTAGATTTAGTGCTGCTTGATAGCTCCGCATTACTGTTATGAATCCTTTCAATCTCCATCCACTATGAACACCAATGTAAGCTTAATAGAATGCTACGTAGAATTGTGGAAAAGCAGTAAGTAGATGTTTGTTATAATTATATAATATTACATAGTTACTAGGTATTGCTATCTCCTCATTGCTTGTATGAATCCGATAAAGCTCTTTCCACAAAGAATGGTATTGTAAACTGATTAGAATGAAACGGAGAATTTTAGAAAAACACTTAGAGAATGTTTATTATGGTATCCTTTAATTACATAGATTCAGTTCTGCCTAATTTCTCCGCAGTACTAATATGAATCCTTTCCATCGCTATCCATTATGAACACCAACGTAAGCTTAATAGAATGCTACGTAGAATTGTGGAATAATTGTATAATTATAATCTCCGCAGTACTGTCATGAATCCTTTCAAACGCTATCCACTATGAACACTAATATAACCTTAATAGAATGCTATGTAGAATTGTGGAAAAACAGTAAGTAGATGTTTGTTATAATTATATAAGATTACATAGTTGCTAGGTATTGCTATCTCCTCATTGCTTGTATGAATCCGATACAGCTCTTTCCACAAAGAATGGTACTGAAAACTGATTAGAATGAAACGGAGAATTTTAGAAAAACACATAGAGAATGTTTATTATGGTATCCTTGAATTACATAGATTCAGTTCTGCCTAATTTCTCCACAGTACTAATATGAATCCTGTCAATCGCTTTCCACTATGAACAGCAATGTAAGCTTAATAGAATGCTATGTAGAATTGTGGAAAAACAGTAAGTAGATGTTTGTTATAATTATATAAGATTACATAGTTGCTAGGTATTGCTATCTCCTCATTGCTTGTATGAATCCGATAAAGCTCTTTCCACAAAGAATGGTATAGTAAACTGATTCGAATTAAATGGATAATTTTAGAAATACAATTAGAGAATGTTTATTATGGTAACCTTGAATTACCTAGATTTAGTGCTGCTTGATAGCTCCGCATTACTGTTATGAATCCTTTCAATCTCTATCCACTATGAACACCTATGTAAGCTTAATAGAATGCTACGTAGAATTGTGGAAAAGCAGTAAATAGATGTTTGTTATAATTATATAAGATTACATAGTTACTAGGTATTGCTATCTCCTCATTGCTTGTATGAATCCGATAAAGCTCTTTAAAAAAAAAATGGTATTGTAAACTGATTAGATGAAACGGAGAATTTTAGAAAAACACTTAGAGAATGTTTATTATGGTATCTTTGAATTACCTAGTTTTAGTGCTGCTTGATATCTCCGCAGTACTGTTACGAATCCTTTCAAACTCTATCCACTATGAACCCCAATGTAACCTTAATAGAATGCTACGTAGAATTGTGGGAAAAAAGTAAGTAGATGTTTGTTATAATTATATAAGATTACATAGTTACTAGGTATTGCTATCTCCTCATTGCTTGTATGAATCCGATAAAGCTCTTTCCACAAAGAATGGTACTGTAAACTGATTAGAATGAAACGGAGAATTTTAGAAAAACACATAGAGAATGTTTATTATGGTATCCTTGAATTACATAGATTCAGTTCTGCCTAATTTCTCCGCAGTACTAATATGAATCCTGTCAATCGCTTTCCACTATGAACAGCAATGTAAGCTTAATAGAATGCTATGTAGAATTGTGGAAAAACAGTAAGTAGATGTTTGTTATAATTATATAAGATTACATAGTTGCTAGGTATTGCTATCTCCTCATTGCTTGTATGAATCCGATAAAGCTCCTTCCACAAAGAATGGTATAGTAAACTGATTCGAATTAAATGGATAATTTTAGAAATACAATTATAGAATGTTTATTATGGTAGCCTTGAATTACCTAGATTTAGTGCTGCTTGATAGCTCCGCATTACTGTTATGAATCCTTTCAATCTCTATCCACTATGAACACCAATGTAAGCTTAATAGAATGCTACGTAGAATTGTGGAAAAGCAGTAAGTAGATGTTTGTTATAATTATATAATATTACATAGTTACTAGGTATTGCTATCTCCTCATTGCTTGTATGAATCCGATAAAGCTCTTTCCACAAAGAATGGTATTGTAAACTGATTAGAATGAAACGGAAAATTTTAGAAAAACACTTATAGAATGTTTATTATGGTATCCTTTAATTACATAGATTCAGTTCTGCCTAATTTCTCCGCAGTACTAATATGAATCCTTTCCATCGCTATCCATTATGAACACCACTGTAAGCTTAATAGAATGCTATGTAGAATTGTGGAAAAACAGTAGGTAGATGTTTGTTATAATTATATAAGATTACATAGTTACTAGTTATTGCTATCTCCTCATTGCTTGTATGAATCCGATAAATCTCTTTCCACAAAGAATGGTATTGTAAATCGATTCGAATTAAACGGAGAATTTTAGAAATACACTTAGAGAATGTTTATTATAGTAACCTTGAATTACCTAGATTAGGTGCTGCTTGATATCTCCGCAGTACTGTCATGAATCCTTTCAAAAGCTATCCACTATGAACACTAATGTAACCTTAATAGAATGCTACGTAGACTTGTGGAAAAACAGTAAGTAGATGTTTGTTATAATTATATAAGATTACATAGTTACTAGGTATTGCTATCTCCTCATTGCTTGTATGAATCCGATAAAGCTCTTTCCACAAAGAATGGTATTGTAAACTGATTAGAATGAAACGGAGAATTTTAGAAAAACACATACAGAATGTTTATTATGGTATCCTTGAATTACATAGATTCAGTCCTGCCTAATTTCTCCGCAGTACTAATATGAATCCTTTCCATCGCTATCCATTATGAACACCACTGTAAGCTTAATAGAATGCTACGTAGAATTGTAGAAAAACAGTAAGTAGATGTTTGTTATAATTATATAAGATTACATAGTTACTAGGTATTGCTATCTCCTCATTGCTTTTATGAATCTGATAAAGCTCTTTCCACATAGAATGGTATTGTAAACTGATTAGAATGAAATTGAGAATTTTAGAAATACACTTATAGAATGTTTATTATGGTTACCTCGAATTACACAGATTCAGTTCTGCTTCATTTCTCTGCAGGACGCTTTCCACTATGAACAGCAATGTAAGCTTAATAGAATGCTACGTAGAATTATGGAAAAACAGTAAGTAGATGTTTGTTATAATTATATAAGATTACATAGTTACTAGGTATTGCTATCTCCTCATTGCTTGTATGAATCCGATAAAGCTCTTTCCACAAAGAATGGTATTGTAAACTGATTCGAATTAAACGGAGAATTTTAGAAAAACACTTAGAGAATGTTTATTATGGTATCCTTGAATTACATAGATTCAGTTCTGCCTAATTTCTCCGCAGTACTAATATGAATCCTTTCAATCGCTATCCATTATGAACACCAATGTAAGCTTAATATAATGCTACGTAGAATTGTGGAAAAGCAGTAAATAGATGTTTGTTATAATTATATAAGATTACATAGTTACTAGTTATTGCTATCTCCTCATTGCTTGTATGAATCTGATAAAGCTCTTTCCACATAGAATGGTATTGTAAACTGATTAGAATGAAATTGAGAATTTTAGAAATACACTTATAGAATGTTTATTATGGTTACCTCGAATTACATAGATTCAGTTCTGCTTCATTTCTCCGCAGGACGCTTTCCACTATTAACAGCAATGTAAGCTTACTGGAATGCTATGTAGAATTACGGAAAAACAGTAAGTAGATGTTTGTTATAATTATATAAGATTACATAGTTACTAGGTATTGCTATCTCCTCATTGCTTGTATGAATCCGATAAAGCTCTTTCCACAAAGAATGGTATTGTAAACTGATTCGAATTAAATGGATAATTTTAGAAAAACACTTAGAGAATGTTTATTATGGTATCCTTGAATTACATAGATTCAGTTCTGCCTAATTTCTCCGCAGTACTAATATGAATCCTTTCCATCGCTATCCATGATGAACACCAATGTAAGCTGAATAGAATGCTACGTAGAATTGTGGAAAACCAGTAAGTAGATGTTTGTTATAATTATATAAGATTACATAGATACTAGGTATTCCTATCTCCTCATTGCTTGTATGAATCCGATAAAGCTCTTTCCACAAAGAATGGTATTGTAAACTGATTTGAATTAAATGGATAATTTTAGAAATACAATTAGAGAATGTTTATTATGGTAACATTGAATTACGTAGATTTAGTGCTGCTTGATATCTCCGCAGTACTGTCATGAATCCTTTCAAACGCTATCCATTATGAACACTAATGTAACCTTAATAGAATGCTTGTAGAATTGTGGGAAAACAGTAAGTAGATGTTTGTTATAATTATATAAGATTACATAGTTACTAGGTATTCCTATCTCCTTCTTGCTTGTATAAATCCGATAAAGCTCTTTCCACAAAGAATGGTATTGTAAACTGATTAGATGAAACGGAGAATTTTAGAAAAACACTTAGAGAATGTTTATTATGGTATCCTTGAATTACCTGGATTTAGTGCTGCTTTATATCTCCGCAGTACTGTTACGAATCCTTTCAAACTCTATCCACAATGAACCCCAATGTAAGCTTAATAGAATGCTACGTAGAATTGTGGAAAAGCAGTAAATAGACGTTTGTTATAATAATATAAGATTACATAGTTACTAGTTATTGCTATCTCCTCATTGCTTGTATGAATCTGATAAATCTCTTTCCACAAAGAATGGTATTGTAAACTGATTAGAATGAAAAGGAGAATTTTAGAAAAACACTTAGAGAATGTTTATTATAGCAACCTTGAATTACCTAGATTAGGTGCTGCTTGATATCCCCGCAGTACTGTCATGAATCCTTTCAAACGCTATCCACTATGAACACTAATGTAACCTTAATAGAATGCTACGTAGACTTGTGGAAAAACAGTAAGTAGATGTTTGTTATAATTATATAAGATTACATAGTTACTAGGTATTGCTATTTCCTCATTGCTTGTATGAATCCGATAAAGCTCTTTCCACAAAGAATGGTATTGTAAACTGATTAGAATGAAACGGAGCATTTTAGAAAAACACTTAGAGAATGTTTAGTATGGTATCCTTGAATTACCTAGATTTAGTGCGGCTTTATATCTCCGCAGTACTGTTACGAATCCTTTCAAACTCTATCCACTATGAACCCCAATGTAACCTTAATAGAATGCTACGTAGAATTGTGGAAAAACAGTAAGTAGATGTTTGTTATAATTATATAAGATTACGTAGTTACTATGTATTGCTATCTCCTCATTGCTTGTATGAATCCGATAAAGCTCCATCCACAAAGAATGGTATTGTAAACTGATTAGAATGAAACGGAGAATTTTAGAAAAACACTTAGAGAATGTTTATTATGGTATCCTTGAATAACATAGATTCAGTTCTGCCTAATTTCTCCGCAGTACTAATATGAATCCTTTCCATCGCTATCCATTATGAACACCAATGTAAGCTTAATAGAATGCTTCGTAGAATTGTGGAAAAGCAGTAAATAGATGTTTGTTATAATTATATAAGATTACATAGCTGCTAGGTATTGCTATCTCCTCATTGCTTGTATGAATCCGATAAATCTCTTTCCACAAAGAATGGTATTGTAAACTGATTAGAATGAAACGGAGAATTTTAGAAAAACACTTAGAGAAATGTTTATTATGGTATCCTTGAATTACATAGATTCAGTTCTGCCTAATTTCTCCGCAGTACTAATATGAATCCTTTCCATCGCTATCCATTATGAACACCAACGCAAGCTTAATAGAATGCTACGTAGAATTGTGGAATAATTGTATAATTATAATCTCCGCAGTACTGTCATGAATCCTTTCAAACGCTATCCACTATGAACACTAATATAACCTTAATAGAATGCTATGTAGAATTCTGGAAAAACAGTAAGTAGATGTTTGTTATAATTATATAAGATTACATAGTTGCTAGGTATTGCTATCTCCTCATTGCTTGTATGAATCCGATACAGCTCTTTCCACAAAGAATGGTACTGTAAACTGATTAGAATGAAACGGAGAATTTTAGAAAAACACATAGAGAATGTTTATTATGGTATCCTTGAATTACATAGATTCAGTTCTGCCTAATTTCTCCACAGTACTAATAGGAATCCTGTCAATCGCTTTCCACTATGAACAGCAATTTAAGCTTAATAGAATGCTATGTAGAATTGTGGAAAAACAGTAAGTAGATGTTTGTTATAATTATATAAGATTACATAGTTGCTAGGTATTGCTATCTCCTCATTGCTTGTATGAATCCGATAAAGCTCTTTCCACAAAGAATGGTATAGTAAACTGATTCGAATTAAATGGATAATTTTAGAAATACAATTAGAGAATGTTTATTATGGTAACCTTGAATTACCTAGATTTAGTGCTGCTTGATAGCTCCGCATTACTGTTATGAATCCTTTCAATCTCTATCCACTATGAACACCTATGTAAGCTTAATAGAATGCTACGTAGAATTGTGGAAAAGCAGTAAATAGATGTTTGTTATAATTATATAAGATTACATAGTTACTAGGTATTGCTATCTCCTCATTGCTTGTATGAATCCGATAAAGCTCTTTAAAAAAAAAATGGTATTGTAAACTGATTAGATGAAACGGAGAATTTTAGAAAAACACTTAGAGAATGTTTATTATGGTATCCTTGAATTACCTAGTTTTAGTGCTGCTTGATATCTCCGCAGTACTGTTACGAATCCTTTCAAACTCTATCCACTATGAACCCCAATGTAACCTTAATAGAATGCTACGTAGAATTGTGGGAAAAAAGTAAGTAGATGTTTGTTATAATTATATAAGATTACATAGTTACTAGGTATTGCTATCTCCTCATTGCTTGTATGAATCCGATAAAGCTCTTTCCACAAAGAATGGTACTGTAAACTGATTAGAATGAAACGGAGAATTTTAGAAAAACACATAGAGAATGTTTATTATGGTATCCTTGAATTGCATAGATTCAGTTCTGCCTAATTTCTCCGCAGTACTAATATGAATCCTGTCAATCGCTTTCCACTATGAACAGCAATGTAAGCTTAATAGAATGCTATGTAGAATTGTGGAAAAACAGTAAGTAGATGTTTGTTATAATTATATAAGATTACATAGTTGCTAGGTATTGCTATCTCCTCATTGCTTGTATGAATCCGATAAAGCTCCTTCCACAAAGAATGGTATAGTAAACTGATTCGAATTAAATGGATAATTTTAGAAATACAATTATAGAATGTTTATTATGGTAGCCTTGAATTACCTAGATTTAGTGCTGCTTGATAGCTCCGCATTACTGTTATGAATCCTTTCAATCTCTATCCACTATGAACACCAATGTAAGCTTAATAGAATGCTACGTAGAATTGTGGAAAAGCAGTAAGTAGATGTTTGTTATAATTATATAATATTACATAGTTACTAGGTATTGCTATCTCCTCATTGCTTGTATGAATCCGATAAAGCTCTTTCCACAAAGAATGGTATTGTAAACTGATTAGAATGAAACGGAAAATTTTAGAAAAACACTTATAGAATGTTTATTATGGTATCCTTTAATTACATAGATTCAGTTCTGCCTAATTTCTCCGCAGTACTAATATGAATCCTTTCCATCGCTATCCATTATGAACACCAACGTAAGCTTAATAGAATGCTACGTAGAATTGTGGAATAATTGTATAATTATAATCTCCGCAGTACTGTCATGAATCCTTTCAAACGCTATCCACTATGAACACTAATATAACCTTAATAGAATGCTATGTAGAATTGTGGAAAAACAGTAAGTAGATGTTTGTTATAATTATATAAGATTACATAGTTGCTAGGTATTGCTATCTCCTCATTGCTTGTATGAATCCGATACAGCTCTTTCCACAAAGAATGGTACTGAAAACTGATTAGAATGAAACGGAGAATTTTAGAAAAACACATAGAGAATGTTTATTATGGTATCCTTGAATTACATAGATTCAGTTCTGCCTAATTTCTCCGCAGTACTAATATGAATCCTGTCAATCGCTTTCCACTATGAACAGCAATGTAAGCTTAATAGAATGCTATGTAGAATTGTGGAAAAACAGTAAGTAGATGTTTGTTATAATTACATAAGATTACATAGTTGCTAGGTATTGCTATCTCCTCATTGCTTGTATGAATCCGATAAAGCTCCTTCCACAAAGAATGGTATAGTAAACTGATTCGAATTAAATGGATAATTTTAGAAATACAATTAGAGAATGTTTATTATGGTAGCCTTGAATTACCTAGATTTAGTGCTGCTTGATAGCTCCGCATTACTGTTATGAATCCTTTCAATCTCCATCCACTATGAACACCAATGTAAGCTTAATAGAATGCTACGTAGAATTGTGGAAAAGCAGTAAGTAGATGTTTGTTATAATTATATAATATTACATAGTTACTAGGTATTGCTATCTCCTCATTGCTTGTATGAATCCGATAAAGCTCTTTCCACAAAGAATGGTATTGTAAACTGATTAGAATGAAACGGAGAATTTTAGAAAAACACTTAGAGAATGTTTATTATGGTATCCTTTAATTACATAGATTCAGTTCTGCCTAATTTCTCCGCAGTACTAATATGAATCCTTTCCATCGCTATCCATTATGAACACCAACGTAAGCTTAATAGAATGCTACGTAGAATTGTGGAATAATTGTATAATTATAATCTCCGCAGTACTGTCATGAATCCTTTCAAACGCTATCCACTATGAACACTAATATAACCTTAATAGAATGCTATGTAGAATTGTGGAAAAACAGTAAGTAGATGTTTGTTATAATTATATAAGATTACATAGTTGCTAGGTATTGCTATCTCCTCATTGCTTGTATGAATCCGATACAGCTCTTTCCACAAAGAATGGTACTGAAAACTGATTAGAATGAAACGGAGAATTTTAGAAAAACACATAGAGAATGTTTATTATGGTATCCTTGAATTACATAGATTCAGTTCTGCCTAATTTCTCCACAGTACTAATATGAATCCTGTCAATCGCTTTCCACTATGAACAGCAATGTAAGCTTAATAGAATGCTATGTAGAATTGTGGAAAAACAGTAAGTAGATGTTTGTTATAATTATATAAGATTACATAGTTGCTAGGTATTGCTATCTCCTCATTGCTTGTATGAATCCGATAAAGCTCTTTCCACAAAGAATGGTATAGTAAACTGATTCGAATTAAATGGATAATTTTAGAAATACAATTAGAGAATGTTTATTATGGTAACCTTGAATTACCTAGATTTAGTGCTGCTTGATAGCTCCGCATTACTGTTATGAATCCTTTCAATCTCTATCCACTATGAACACCTAAGTAAGCTTAATAGAATGCTACGTAGAATTGTGGAAAAGCAGTAAATAGATGTTTGTTATAATTATATAAGATTACATAGTTACTAGGTATTGCTATCTCCTCATTGCTTGTATGAATCCGATAAAGCTCTTTCAAAAAAAAAAAATGGTATTGTAAACTGATTCGAATTAAACGGAGAATTTTAGAAAAACACTTAGAGAATGTTTATTATGGTATCCTTGAATTACCTAGATATAGTGCTGCTTGATATCTCCGCAGTACTGTTACGAATCCTTTCAAACTCTATCCACTATGAACCGCAATGTAACCTTAATAGAATGCTACGTAGAATTGTGGGGGAGAAGTAAGTAGATGTTTGTTATAATTATATAAGATTACATAGTTGCTAGGTATTGCTATCTCCTCATTGCTTGTATGAATCCGATAAAGCTCTTTCCACAAAGAATGGTATTGTAAACTGATTAGAATGAAACGGAGAATTTTAGAAAAACACTTAGAGAATGTTTATTATGGTATCCTTGAATTACATAGATTCAGTTCTGCCTAATTTCTCCGCAGTACTAATATGAATCCTTTCCATCGCTATCCATTATGAACACCAATGTAAGCTGAATAGAATGCTACGTAGAATTGTGGAAAACCAGTAAATAGATGTTTGTTATAATTATATAAGATTACATAGTTACTAGGTATTGCTATCTCCTCATTGCTTGTCTGAATCCGATAAAGCTCTTTCCACAAAGAATGGTATTGTAAACTGATTAGAATGAAACGGAGAATTTTAGAAAAACACTTAGAGAATGTTTATTATGGTAACCTTGAATTACCTAGATATAGTGCTGCTTGATATCTCCGCAGTACTGTTACGAATCCTTTCAAACTCTATCCACTATGAACCCCAATGTAACCATAATAGAATGCTACGTAGAATTGTGGGGAAAAAGTAAGTAGATGTTTGTTATAATTATATAAGATTACATAGTTACTAGGTATTGCTATCTCCTCATTGCTTGTATGAATCCGATAAAGCTCTTTCCACAAAGAATGGTATTGTAAACTGATTCGAATTAAATGGAGAATTTTAGAAATACACTTAGAGAATGTTTATTATAGTAACCTTGAATTACCTAGATTAGGTGCTGCTTGATATCTCCGCAGTACTGTCATGAATCCTTTCAAACGCTATCCACTATGAACACTAAGGTAACCTTAATAGAATGCTATGTAGAATTGTGGAAAAGCAGTAAATAGATGTTTGTTATAATTATATAAGATTACATAGTTACTAGATATTGCTATCTCCTCATTGCTTGTATGAATCCGATAAAGCTCTTTCCACAAAGAATGGTATTGTAAATCGATTAGAATGAAATGGAGAATTGTAGAAAAACACATACAGAATGTTTTTTATGGTGTCCTTGAAATACATAGATTCAGTTCTGCCTAATTTCTCCGCAGTACTAATATGAATCATTTCCATCGCTATCCAATATGAACACCAATGTAAGCTTAATAGAATGCTACGTAGAATTGTGGAAAACCAGTAAATAGATGTTTGTTATAATTATATAAGATTACATTGTTACTAGTTATTGCTATCTCCTCATTGCTTCTGTGAATCCGATAAAGCTCTTTCCACATAGAAGGTATTGTAAACTGATCTGAATGAAATGGAGAATTTTAGAAATACACTTATAGAATGTTTATTATGGTTACCTCGAATTACATAGATTCAGTTCTGCTTCATTTCTCCGCAGGACTAATATGAATCCTGTCAATCGCTGTCCACTATGAACAGCAATGTTATAGAATGCTACGTAGAATTTTGGAAAAGCAGTAAATAGATGTTTGTTATATTTATATAAGATTACATAGTTACTAGGTATTGCTATCTCCTCATTGCTTGTATGAATCCGATAAAGCTCTTTCAAAAAAAAATGGTATTGTAAACTGATTAGATGAAACGGAGAATTTTAGAAAAACACTTAGAGAATGTTTATTATGGTATCCTTGAATTATCTAGATTTAGTGCTGCTTGATGTCTCCGCAGTACTGTTACGAATCCTTTCAAACTCTATCCACTATGAACCCCAATGTAACCTTAATATAATGCTATGTAGAATTGTGGGAAAACAGTAAGTAGATGTTTGTTATAATTATATAAGATTACATAGTTACTAGGTATTGCTATCTCCTCATTGCTTGTATGAATCCGATAAAGCTCTTTCAACAAAGAATGGTATTGTAAACTCATTAGAATGAAACGGAGAATTTTAGAAAAACACTTAGAGAATGTTTATTATGCTATCCTTGAATTACATAGATTCAGTTCTGCCTAATTTCTCCGCAGTACTAATATGAATCCTTTCCATCGCTATCCATTATGAACACCAATGTAAGCTTAATAGAATGCTACGTAGAATTGTGGAAAAGCAGTAAATAGATGTTAGTTATAATTATATAAGAATACATAGTTACTAGGTATTCCTATCTCCTCATTGCTTGTATGAATCCGATAAAGCTCTTTCCACAAAGAATGGTATTGTAAACTGGTTCGAATTAAATGGATAATTTTAGAAATACAATTAGAGAATGTTTATTATGATAACCTTGAATTACCTAGATTTAGTGCTGCTTGATAGCTCCGCGTTACTGTTATGAATCCTTTCAATCGCTATCCACTATGAACACCAATGTAAGCTTAATAGAATGCTACGTAGAATTATGGAAAAGTAGTAAATAGATGTTTGTTATAATTATATAAGAAAACATAGTTACTAGGTATGGATATCTCCTCATTACTTGTATGAATCCGATAAATCTCTTTCCACAAAGAATGCCATGTAAACTGATTAGAATTAAACGAAGAATTTTAGAAAAACACTTAGGGAATGTTTGTTATGGTTACCGTGAATTACATAGATTTAGTCCTGCTTCATTAATCTGCAGTACTGTTATGAATCCGTTCCATCGCTATCCACGATGAAAAGCAATATAAGCTTAACAGAATGCTATGTAGAATTATGGAAAAATAATAAGTAGATGTTTGTTATAATTATATAAGATTACATAGATACTAGGTATTCCTATCTCCTCATTGCTTGTATGAATCCGATAAAGCTCTTTCCACAAATAATGGTATCGTAAACTGATTCGAATTAAATGGATAATTTTAGAAAAACACATACAGAATGTTTATTATGGTGGCCTTGAAATACATAGATTCAGTTCTGCCTAATTTCTCCACAGTACTAATATGAATCCTTTCCATCGCTATCCATTATGAACACCAATGTAAGCTTTATAGAATGCTACGTAGAATTGTGGAAAAGCAGTAAATAGATGTTTGTTATAATTATATTAGATTACATTGTTACTAGGTATTGCTATCTCCTCATTGCTTCTAAGAATCCGATAAAGCTCTTTCCACATAGAATGGTATTGTAAACTGATTAGAATGAAATGGAGAATTTTAGAAATACACTTATAGAATGTATATTATGGTTACCTCGAATTACATAGATTCAGTTCTGCTTCATTTCTCCGCAGGACTAATATGAATCCTGTCAATCGCTTTCCACTATGAACAGCAATGTAAGCTTAATAGAATGCTATGTAGAATTATGGAAAAACAGTAAGTAGATGTTTGTTATAATTATATAAGATTACGTAGTTATGAGGTATTGCTATCTCCTCATTGCTTGTATGAATCCGATAAAGCTCTTTCCACAAAGAATGGTATTGTAAACTGATTCGAATTAAATGGATAATTTTAGAAAAACAATTAGAGAATGTTTATTATGGTAACCTTGAATTACGTAGATTTAGTGCTGCTTGATAGCTCCGCATTACTGTTATGAATTCTTTCAATCGCTATCCAGTATGAACACCAATGTAAGCTTAATAGAATGCTACGTAGACTTGTGGAAAAACAGTAAGTAGATGTTTGTTATAATTATATAAGATTACATAGTTACTAAGTATTGCTATCTCCTCATTGCTTGTATGAATCCGATAAAGCTCTTACCACAAAGAATGGTATTGTAAACTGATTAGATTGAAACGGAGAATTTTAGAAAAACACATACAGAATGTTTATTATGGTGTCCTTGAAATACATAGATTCAGTTCTGCCTAATTTCTCCGCAGTACTAATATGAATCCTTTCCATTGCTATCCATTATGAACACCAATGTAAGCTTAATAGAATGATTAGAATGAAATATAGAATTTTAGAAATGCACTTATAGAATCTTTATTCTATTTATCTCGAATTACATAGATTCCGTTCTGCTTAAATTCTCCGCAGAACTAATATGAATACTTTCCATCGCTATCCATTATGAACACCACTGAAAGCTAAATGGAATGCTACGTAGAATTGTGGAAAAACAGTAAGTAGATGTTTGTTATAATTATATAAGATTACATAGTTACTAGGTATTGCTGTCTCCTCATTGCTTGTATGAATCCGATAAAGCTCTTTCCACAAAGAATGGTATTGTAAACTGATTAGAATGAAACGGAGAATTTTAGAAAAACACTTAGAGAATGTTTATTATGGTATCCTTGAATTACATAGATTCAGTTCTGCCTAATTTCTCCCCAGTACTAATATGAATCCTTTCCATCGCTATCCATTATGAACACCACTGAAAGCTTAATGGAATGCTACGTAGAATTGTGGAAAAACACTAAGTAGATGTTTGTTATAATTATATAAGAGTACATAGTTACTAGGCATTGCTATCTCCTCATTGCTTGTATGAATCCGATACAGCTCTTTCCACATAGAATGGTATTGTAAACTGATTAGAATGAAATATAGAATTTTAGAAATACACTTATAGAATCTTTATTCTATTTATCTCGAATTACATAGATTCAGTTCTGCTTAAATTCTCCGCAGAACTAATGTGAATACTTTCCATCGCTATCCATTATGAACACCACTGAAAGCTTAGTGGAATGCTACGTAGAATTGTGGAAAAACAGTAAGTAGATGTTTGTTATAATTATATAAGATTACATAGTTACTAGGTATTGCTATCTCCTCATTGCTTATATGAATCCGATAAAGCTCTTTCCACAAAGAATGGTATTGTAAACTGATTTGAATGAAACGGAGAATTTTAGAAAAACACTTAGAGAATGTTTATTATGGTATCCTTGAATTACATAGATTCAATTCTGCCTAATTTCTCCGCAGTACTAATGTGAATCCTTTCCATCGCTATCCATTATGAACACCAATGTAAGCTTAATAGAATGCTACGTAGAATTGTGGAAAAGCAGTAAATAGATGTTTGTTATAATTATAAAAGATTACATAGTTACTAGGTATTGCTATCTCCTCATTGCTTGTATGAATCCGATAAATCTCTTTCCACAAAGAATGGTATTGTAAACTGATTCGAATTAAATGGAGAATTTTAGAAAAACACTTATAGAATGTTTATTATGGTTACCTTGAATTACATAGATTCAGTTCTGCTTCAATTCTCCGTAGGATTAATTTGAATCCGTTTAATCGCTTTCCACTATGAACAGCAATGTAAGCTTAATAGAATGCTATGTAGAAATATGGAAAAACAGTAAGTAGATGGTTGTTATAATTATATAAGATTACATAGTTACTAGGTATTGCTATCTCCTCATTGCTTGTATGAATCCGATAAAGCTCTTTCCACATAGAATGGCATTGTAAACTGATTAGAATGAAATGGAGAATTTTAGAAATACACTTATAGAATGTTTATTATGGTTACCTTGAGTTACATAGATGCAGTTCTGCTTAATTTCTCCGCAGTAGTAATATGAATACTTTCAATCGCTCTCCATTATGAACACCAATATAAGCTTAATAGAATGCTATGTAGAATTGTGGAAGAACAGTAAGTAGATGTTTGTTATAGTTATATAATATTACATAGTTACTAGGTATTCCTATCTCCTCATTACTTGTATGAATCCGATAAATCTCTTCCCACAAAGAATGCCATTGTAAACTGATATGAATTAAACGAAGAATTTTAGAATAAAACTTAGTGAATGTTTGTTATGGTTACCGTGAATTACATAGATTTAGTCCTGCTTGATTAATCTGCAGTACTGTTATGAATCCGTTCAATCGCTTTCCACTGTGAACAGCAATGTAAGCTTAATAGAATGCTATGTAGAATTATGGAAAAACAGTCAGTAGATGTTTGTTATAATTATATAAGATTACATAGCTACTAGGTATTGCTATCTCCTCATTGCTTGTATGAATCCGATAAATCACTTTCCACAAAGAATGGTATTGTAAACTGATTCGAATTAACCGGATAATTTTAGAAATACACTTTGAGAATGTTTATTATGGTATGCTTGAATTACATAGATTCAGTTCTGCCTAATTTCTCCACAGTACTAATATGAATCATTTCCATCGCTATCCATTATGAACACCAGTTTAAGCTTAATAGAATGCTACGCAGAATTTTGGAAAAACAGTAAGTAGATGTTTGTTATAATTATATAAGATTACATAGTTACTAGGTATTGCTATCTCCTCATTGCTTGTATGTATCCGATAAAGCTCTTTCCACAAAGAATGGTATGGTAAACTGTTTAGAATGAAACGAAGAATTTTGAAAAACACTTATGGAATGTTTGTTATGGTTACCATGAATTACATAGATTTAGTCCTGCTTGAATTATCTGCACTACTGTTATGAATCCGTTCAATCGCTTTCCACTATGAACACCAATGTAAGCTTAATAGAATGCTACGTAGAATTGTGGAAAAGCAGTAAATAGATGTGTGTTAGGGTTAGGGTTAGGGTTAGGGTCAGGGTTAGGGTTAGGGTCAGGGACAGGGTCAGGGTTAGGGTTAGGGTTAGGGTTAGGGTTAGGGGTTAGGGTTAGGGGTTAGGGTTAGGGTTAGGGTTAGGGTTAGGGTTAGTGGTTAGGGTTAGGGGTTAGGGTTAGGGGTTAGGGTTAGGGTTAGGGTTAGGGTTAGGGGTTAGGGTTAGGGTTAGGGGTTAGGGTTAGGGGTTAGGGTTAGGGTTAGGGTTAGGGTTAGGGTTAGGGTTGGGGTTGGGGTTAGGGTTGGGGTTGGGGTTAGGGGTTAGGGTTAGGGTTAGGGTTAGGGTTAGGGTTAGGGTTAGGGGTTAGGGTTAGGGTTAGGGTTAGGGTTAGGGGTTAGGGTTAGGGGTTAGGGTTAGGGTTAGGGTTAGGGTTAGGGTTAGGGTTAGGGTTAGGGTTAGGGTTAGGGGTTAGGGTTAGGGTTAAGGTTAGGGTTAGGGTTAGGGTTAGGGTTAGGGTTAGGGTTAGGGTTAGGGTTAGGGTTAGGGTTAGGGTTAGGGTTAGGGTTAGGGTTAGGGTTAGGGTTAGGGTTAGGGTTAGGGTTAGGGGTTAGGGGTTAGGGGTTAGGGGTTAGGGGTTAGGGGTTAGGGTTAGGGTTAGGGTTAGGGTTAGGGTTAGGGTTAGGGTTAGGGTTAGGGTTAGGGGTTAGGGTTAGGGGTTAGGGGTTAGGGGTTAGGGTTAGGGTTAGGGTTAGGGTTAGGGTTAGGGTTAGGGTTAGGGTTAGGGTTAGGGTTAGGGTTAGGGTTAGGGTTAGGGTTAGGGTTAGGGTTAGGGTTAGGGGTTAGGGTTAGGGGTTAGGGGTTAGGGGTTAGGGTTAGGGGTTAGGGGTTAGGGTTAGGGTTAGGGTTAGGGTTAGGGTTAGGAAAATAATGATTTTTTTTTTTTTTTAGGAAAATAATGATTTTTATTTAAATTATCCTTTCCACATACAAACAAAGGGAAATTATTTCAAATACAGATATGTCTCTCATAATATGTCATTTACATTTTCTAAGTACCATAGAATACATCATATACTGATCCTGCGTACCCTAGGTTACAGAAATTAAAAGCTATACCGTTACATAATTACACCATAATATAACTTTTTGTACGAACGAAATTGTCAGATGTGGACTTCAACAACAGTGAAAAGTTTACTTTGTTTCAGGAAAGAAATTAATTTTTTATTAAACTTTATTAAAGTTTAAACAAATGTTTCTCAAGGAACGGGCGGATTGACCACCTCAAACCACTTCCACCTCTTCCACCATACAGATTCCTTAGTCTTTTGTTTCTCCCACATTTTGACTTGGGAAAGGGCTTGTGTGACTCTCATCACCGTGTTCTTTGTGGGAGTGCTCTTTTTGGATACCATTTCCTGTCGTCTATTTTGAAAAACAACGTAAAGAATAACTAAATTAACCAAACGGACCAACGACCACGGCACCTTACGCGGTACGTTCTGAGAGGATAAGATCGCCGCCCCGTGACCCTTAACGGCCGGGGGCCATGGTTGACCCGGGTGACCGTACCCCTCCGGAGGTTCTAATCCCGAGACCATCACTTCCCAGGGTTGGTGCAACAAGTACGGCCAACGAAGAGTCCTGGCTACGGATGCGCGTTCTTTACGAACGGCTACGCATGCGGATACCGCGTGCTGTACGGTTTCTATGGTGGCCTCTCTTCTGTATTGGTCCGCGAACCTCCCCGGGTCTGACAAAAGAAAACTGATGCAATCTACCCTGGGGCAGGCCTTCTGTTCCATCGGTAGTCCGAACCGTTGCCCCCCCACCCATAGTACCTGATGATAAGCCCGCCACCTCAAGTCCCGGTAGTAAAAGGGGATGGACGCATCAGAAAAGCTGGGGATGGGGAACGTGGGTTCTCTCAGGTAAGCCGAGATGGTGTTCTTTAGAGCCCTTTTCTGGTAGTAAGGGTCAAGAAAAGCCTTTTTCAACACCTCCCAGTACATTTTCCCCGTTCGGCCCTTCTCTCCCGAGCATGAGGTCTTGACCAGGTGAGCCGTGAACTGATACCTTTTCACCGCCCTCCAAATTTCCAGTAAAAAGGTCGGTGTGGCTCTAGCGGTGTGCAAATTTAACCGGGGGATACGTCCTTCCTCCACCCACCACGCCTTTCCCCAAGAAACTGCCATCCAAGATTTTAAAAAGTGCAAGCGCGCGCCTTCCGAGCTTAAGGTAGGATCCGAACCTGAGTTCTGAATATCACCCAGCCACCCCCAGTTCACGTTGAAAAAATTGCACAAAAACCATAAGCCTACTTCCAACAGTCCTAGCCCTCCGTTTTGCTGTCTGTCGTAGGATACGGCTCTGGCCAAAGGAAAATTTAAGGTGCCAAAAAGCCATGAGAACACCCTTCGTGTTACGGAGGCCACGATGGGTTCGGGTGGGGGGAAAACACCTGCCAGATAATTCCCCGCGGGGATGCAGTACGTGGTAAAGAACTGGATTTTCTGACTAGTGGAGAGGCGCCAGTTCTTCCAACATTCCAGCCTCTTGGACACTGCGCTCTCCCATCTGAACCAGTTCTCCTTCCAGCCGTTTTCCGTTAAATCGAAGGAGATGCCCAGGATTTTCAACACGTTGTCTCCTACTGGGATCGGGTCAGGGACTGAGGAGGATTCGTATTGACACCTTTGCTCCGTGGGTTCCGTGCAAGACTCAACAGAGCTCACCGAGATGATTTCGGACTTTCCGTCTAACAAGTAGAGCTTGCTCTTGTCGAGGTTGATACGAGCTCCCGAAACCCGTTGGTACCGCCAAATGTGGCGTTTGGTCCTCTCCAGATCCTGGAGGTCCGAGAGCCACACGTAAGTATCGTCTGCGTGTGCTATACTGGAGAGACGGAAAGTAGGGACTTCGGTGGAAGCGAATCCTTTGATGAGAGGGTCTGTTTTTACCGCCCGTAACAAAGGTTCCAGGGTTAGAACATAGAGCAGAGGGCTCAGCGGGCACCCCTGTCGAAGACCACGGTGTATTTCGAAGAAAGGGCCGCTCTGTCCGTCCACCCACGGCTGAACCCTAGCGCCGGAATACAGGTGTTTCAGCAGATCGATCAGTACGGCCGGAAAGGAGCATCGGGCCAACAGGGACCATAAAAACTGATGCGACACCCGGTCGAACGCTTTGCTCTGATCCAACTGCAGCAACCTCTGCGTTCTCCGTTCCTTCTTGATGGAGTGGAAAGCCTGCCTAAAGGTGCACGTGGTGTGTACCATTTTACGTCCCGGTATCGCGCTCGTCTGCCCGTGATCGATGAGCGACCCTATGACGGCTTTAAAGCGATTATTCACGACCCTGGTGAAGATGCGGTAGTCCACGTTGGAGATAGTGATCGGTCTCCAATTGGTTACCTTGGTCGGATCCCCCCCTTTAAAAATAAAGATCATCACTCCCTCTTTAAAACTTGTTCCCACCTGGCCGCGTTCTAGCATGAAGTTGAAAAGTCTGGTTAAAATCGGGAGAACGAGGTCTTTAAGTTCCCTGTAAAAAGCGTACGACAGACCGTCAGGTCCTGGAGTCGAATTCCTTCTTCCGCAACCGATAGACGAAGCGACCTCCTCTTCGGTAAAGGGAGAACACATCTGGGATTGCACGCTCTCCGGTAATCGGCAGTTCCAGCTCTCGATGGAGTCCAGATAAAGTGCTATGTTTTCCATATTCGAAACGGCGTCTCTTTCGTTAGGAGGGGTCTCATAGAATTTGTTATAAAATTCGGAGAGGTAGAAGGCGATGTCTCTCGAGCCGACGATGTCCCCGGTGGGTGCCTCCGGTCTCAGGAGCGTCAGGCGGGTCATCGGAGTAGACTGCCGATCTTTTTGCCATTCCCCTTTAACGAGAAGGGGTCCCGATGCTCTCGCCAGAAAAGTTAAGCGCCGCTGCCGCCGCTGCGCTAGCTGATATGATTTTATGGTGCTCTGATGCTGAGCCAAGCGTTCCTTATCATAGGCCATGCCCTTGTCCCTTCTCCACTGAATGCTCAGGAATCCGGCAATGGCCTTATGATAGTCCCTCAGTTCTTTTGAGGAGTTAATCCCCTTGACCCTCATCGCTGTCTTCTTCATCGCTTTCTTAAGGTTTTCCCACCAGGTAACGATGGAGTCTTCGTTGACGAATAAGCTGTGATAAGAGATCAGTTGACGGAGTTCCCTTAGCATCAAAAAGGCCTTAAGATCTCTGTCCATCAGCCTCCATCGCAGCTGTGCGGGTGCCTGTCGGGCAGGGGTAGAAAGAACGGCGTGCAACATGGCGTGGTCCGACCAAATCGTAAAGATTAAGTTCAATTGAGCCGGAAGCAGAGATGAGGGACACCAGAATCGGTCGATCCTGCTGAGGTTTAGAGGGTGGTAGTAGGTCATTTTACTCTCACCGTAGTGTCCGAATTTCTTTACGAAAAAGTCCCTGTGGTGAGTGGGAAGGAAATCCATACGACCCGTGTGGCTTAAGCCCAAGTCCGTCAGAGTCAAGTGGTCTTTCAAGAAAGCTTTTAGTTGTAATTCTTCCACATTTAAAGGCTTGGCGGGTGCCGGACCGCTGTCCCCCCACCTTACTCTGTCCCCCTCCTCCGAGCGATTGTTGAAGTCTCCCACCACTATTAGCGTTCTGTGGGTTCGAGAGAAATCTTTTAAGACCTCCCAGAGAGCCCTCCGTTTCTTAACATCGACGGGAGCGTAAAGCGCCAACAGTCTATATTTAACTAGTGAGGGGCCAGGGTGAGTCAGGAAATTGAAGTCTAATACGACTAAATGGCCGGGGGAGGCGTGTATCGTCCTTATCGTCTGGACTTCGCTGGATGCTTTGAGTAAAATCCCTATCCCCCCCGCCCCGTGCTCGAGCTTGAGCGACCAGATGGAAGGTCCCCAAGTCCAATCCCGTTGCGCTTCACTCCGTTCTCTCGGAGAGCTGATGTTAGTTTCCAATAAAATTAAAATGTGAGTTTGAATATGGGCACAAGCGTAAAAAATTTCCTCTCTCCGGGAGGGCTGCCGAAGCCCGTTGCAATTCCAGGATAAGATGGAGAGGGCCATGATAAAGAAAAAATTGAGATAAAAAGGGAAAGGGGGTCTTGGCTGTTAGCAAGTCTCCGTCTTGTTTACAGTTGTCTCGAGCGTTGGCAAACCTTGATTACCCGCCCCTTCCCTAGGGGAGGGAAGTGCGGCTTCACTGGGGAGTAAAGGGGAGGCTTCCTCAGAAGTCTTATCCCCTTTACTTAGGTTGACGGGCGAAGGGTACAGATGAGACTGTAAGAGGTAAAGCTCCTGATTGGGAGGCAGAGTAGGACAGGGTTGCGAGTTATCCGCTTCAAGAGGTGATGGGAGTCGAGAAGGAATTTCGCCTTGTTGTCCGGAAGCGAGCGGCGTGTGCTGCTGGATTGCCGGTTGCCGCTCTCCCTGTTGAGTACCTTCCTGCGAAATCTGATGAACTTCGAGATTTTCCTGAGGCTCTTGTTGATTGTCTGCATCCTGGTTTGTGTCTTTCGAGTCCATTGGATCGGTTTGAGCCATTCCTCTTGGTTTCTTTTCGGCATCCCGCTCTGTGTCTTTCTGCCTGTCTTTGGCTTCTGCCTCCACGAATTCCATGTCAGAGAGGTCCGAGTCTGAACCTACCGACTCTTCCTCCATACGAGCCACGTCCTTCAGTTCCCTTCTTTTATCCGCCTCGTTGGTGGCCATGGCGAGCTGGGTTCTAACTATCTGAAGATGTTCCACTAAGCGGGGTTTCTTCGACTCATAAGCACGAATCTTTCTTTCCTCGGCTTTAGGACCCGATGGTGTCGTACCTTGTTCCCACATCCGCCGAAATGCGGTCTCCTGTCGCTCCAAATTGTCTTTGGCCGCTGCATACTCCTGCCTCATCTCACGAATCAATTGCTCCAATTCGGTTTCATCCAGAGCTGTCACCATCTTCCCCCAACGACTCAGGTTGGTGACATATTTCTCTGTGTTGGTTGTCCCGCCGGAGGTTTTTGGCGATGAAGTGTTGAAGAAAAAGTGAGAAGTTGGTAATGTGTTCTTGACTGTTGCAGAGGTGGCCTTTTCGTCATCCCCCGACTCCTCATCCTCTTCATTCTCTAACATATCAACTGAGCGGTCATCGCCATCTTTCCCTTGTCTATTCTCACACACATTTGGCCTTTGGTCCTCTCGGCATCGAAGTCCTTGGTCCTCTTCCTTCTGTAAGGCTTCAAAACGATTTCGTGAAGCCAAGTTGACTTCCTGTTCTTTTGTAGGTTTGAATTTCTTGTAAACACCCTTAGATACCATCCCCCTGATGGGGGTCATCTTCTTCCGTGAGACTTGAGTCCAGCCTAGTTGTTCTTCGGGTTCGGTTAGTATATCGGTTAGGGTATCTTGCCCCTTTCCTACAGGTAGAGGGTCAGGATCTGGAGCATTCACGGAGGGGGCTGTTGAAGTTGCTCCTCTCTTAGGCGAAGTAGAAGCGGAGGTGTGTCTGGCAGATGTTTGTTGTCTAAAATCGGAGTGAGTCTCTTTAAGCCTTTCGTACGCTTTAGGATATTGGATGTTATAAAAGGCGTAGGGGCATAACAAATAAGTGTGACCCATTTGTCGACAGAGGTTGCAAAAAATTCCCTTCTTACACCCCGTGGACAGGTGACCAAACTCCCCACAGTTAGAACATAGGGGCGAGGAACAGTCCTGACGTATGTGGCCGTATCCTCCGCAGAGGAAACAGGCGGGAGGTTGGCCGCTATATCTAGTCACACACCTTTCTGGACCTAAAAAAAAATATTTAGGTAAGTGCTGAAGTCGGCTTTTCGAGTCTCTCTGAAGAGCAATGACAGCTTTGTATTCCCCTGTCCAGATGCCATTAGTATTCAGTTTTTTCTTGGGAGCCATAAGTATTCTACAGTGTTGCGTCAGCCAATATTCTATGTCCTCCTCCGGTACAGTGGTTGTTCTTAAAGACACCGTTAAAACCCTTGCTTCTCCCCGAAATAAAGGAACAATGTCAAAGTCGGCCAGAGGATCGGAAGAGCGGGCGGTAGCCGCTCGAATCCGAGCCCAGAATCTTTGGAAAGCCAATTCAGAAACAACACATACATCTGTTTCCCTCATACCCGGAGGGCAAATAACGGCTAAAATGTCGTCACGAGGGACATCCAAAAAATCCCCAAGAATAGTGTCGATCATATAAGTGTCTGACAACTTATGGGGGTCACTCCCCCTATATCTAAAACGAGTGACAAAACGTTGTCGAGGGTCAAAGGAATCTTCCGCATCCATATCTTCGTTAAAAAATTCCTCTAGAATTTTATCATCGAGCATTCTTTCCTGTTCGTAATTAACCGCTCTCCTAGGGAGTTCACCTCTAGCGGGTCCCCGAGACTGTTCCGATTGTGAGTTTTGACCCCTCAAATCGCTAAGCGGGGTAACCTGGTTGCCACTCATCGATTGAGCCCTTGGATTTCTACCCTGTACGGCACTGGCGTAAGAGGAGGAAGAACCCTCAGCCCCTCGAGGTTTGCCCTCTCGAGAGTATTGGGTAGTCTTACCGCCCACTGATGAATCTGTCAAACCCGACAGGTCTGCTGAGGAAATCGAGGGACCTGGATTAGTGAGTTGGATCACAGAGTGGTCTTTTAGGGAGGTGAGTCCAATACTGACCGGAGAAGCTTTATTTGGGGTCCCTTTATGATCTGTTTTCTGTGAGAGACCGAGTTCCTTAGTCTCATTGAGCTTATCTGGTTTGTCTGATTGACGGGATTTGTGAACCGTACCCATGTCTAAAGCAGACCTTGTACCCTCGGGTGCATCTCCAATCAGTATAGGCAACTCAGTGACCGGAAATGTAGAAACATTGTTGAGCCCAGTCCTCCCTTTAATAGCTTTCTGGGTAGAGGGGTTGGAACAATTATCTGTGTTCCCCTCTTGTGCAATTAAGACAGTAACCGACTCTATCGAGTTAGGATCATTCTGCGTATTCCTTGGGTCCAATTTACCCTCCCCCTTATCATCTGAATAATCTACATCAATCATCCTGTGCTTACCAGCATAACCGCTATCAGAGGTCGCGGTGGTATCAAAGGTATTAAAGGTATTAGAGACCTTAGAAATATTAAAGGCATTAGAATGACATGATTCACCAACCAAAGTTACTGTAGACTCCTGTACTTCATTGTCCCCAATTGTTACACCGGTAACATTGTCCTTAAGAGCCGGAACGTGCAAAGTATTGTCTAAAGGCATACTGCGGCCCGTCGATGCGTTCTTGGGTTCCGGTTGACGCTTCGGAGGACGCTGACCCTTAGGCACCATGTATGGAATAACCGGAGACAGTTCAATGTCCGCCGCCCCTGTAGGACGAGGTCCAGTCCCCGATGCCTTTGCCCGTGTCGGTAGCTCTCCGGCAAGGTATTCCGTGCTTTCCGGCAATTCGTGAGCAGGTGCGGTTGGAGTTAAGGTCGGGACTGAGGATGAAAAAGAAGTGGACAAGGACTCTGGACAGGACAGATGTTGTGAAGGTTCTTCCCTTTTCCCCATCTCCATCTCCCTCCTCTCCTCCCTCTCAACCATCTGGGTAGGTAAGCTCTGTCTCTCTACCAAGGTTCCCAACGAAGCCGAGAAATTGGCGTTTCCCCCTTCTCCACCACACCTTTCATCCTCCCCTCCGCTGGAGCTCAGAGATTCCACACCTGACATAACCTCCCTCTCCCTCAGCATCGAAAAGCCCTTTGAAGAGCCAGCTGGAACATATATATCACTAGCTCTGAAGTGTAGGCCTTTAATGCCAAGAACAGGAGGTACAGGTTCTGAGCAAGTATAGACTTGAGCGGATGATCCAGACGTCAAAAGAGTGTGAGCTGGACGGTCTGGTTGTATTCCCTTCCTAAGTTTCCCCGTAACTGTTTTACAGTTACTTGCTAAAGCTCGAGGTGGTGAAGGGGTTTCAGATGTATCATATTTAGAACGTGGCCTGGTCAATTCCTTCACGCTAATTCTAGCTGAAGCCTTCCTAGGGGGTTTGAGGTTCAATCTTTCAGACTCCCCTGTAGCTTGAAATTCAACTGTCTTAGATGGCATGGAAAGAAAATCCACTGTTGCCCCCCTTCCCATAGCCGGAGCAAAGGTCATAAGTGGTGGACCATAGATAGAAGCAGAGGTAGTCGAGAAGGAAGAAATAGGAGCAGTAGTAGAAGAAGTAGTAGAAGAAGAGGTAAAAGGGGGAGGAGGCGGAGCAGAGCAGAGAACAGTCTGTCTTATGGATTCTGAGGTGCCAGGAGACAAATCCTCACCCGTTTGCGGGGGGACCTGAGAAGCAGGTTCCCCCTGGCAGGTATATAAGGCCCATCGAGATGTAGTTCCAGTCGTCACCGCCTCTCCTCCCGGAGTTCCCTGTCGGTTGTCCTCAAGGTCTTTCCTCCGTCGGATACGAATTTTCATAGCGTGGACGGCCGCCTTGAGCCAGTCAGCCCATCGTTGTCTCGAGACCGGAGTCATCTCGGATCCTTCGATGTCCCAAAGGTAATAGTCCGCCCTCGTATCCACATATTCTGCCAGTCTGAGGAAATCTTTCAACATACTCAAAAAACCCGAATCGGTTAACCACAAAGGGTACACTTCTAGCGAGGACCTGGGTTTCCTGCCAATCAGCAGGCGTTCCGTAATTTTAATGGACAAGCTACGGGCGTAAAGGATTCTGTCCAATAAATCCGGGTCCTCATCATCTTCCCGTTTGTTAAACAAAAAGTCATATAAGAGCTCCTTCATTTTGTCTAGCATGTCAATAATGTCATCTTTCCTACGTTTGTCCAGACTAATCGTGAGGACGTCTGGCATCCGAAGATGAAACAGAAAAAAGCCCCAAAACTTTGCCAAATCTGTCTTTTGTATCACCTTAGGGTTTAAAATGGCTAAACCATCACTGAGAGATGATTGTTTCTCCTGATCCCAGGAAGCAAGGATCTTAGCTTCTTTCCCTTGAGGGCATTTCTTTGGGGATCTCATAAGGTCAGGGGTCGGTTCCGATGGGGATAACAGGCCAGGAAAGAGGGATTCACAAATGTTCCTGCAGGCTATAGTGCTCATCACAGGCCTCTTTGGAGTAGAAAACTCAGAGGAACCTTCAGATACAAACAGTCCTCCCTGGATGACCTTTGAAGACTGTGCCCTTTCTCTTTTTGGCCTTTTAATGGAAGGGGGTAGGCTGGGAGATTTAAGGTGAGTGGGTGTCACAGGGCCCTGAACTTCTTCACCTCTCTCAACAGAAATAAAGGATTCCTCCATAGGGACATGGTCCTCTGGAGCACTGAAACTTAAGGACAAAGCAGCACTTTCCCCTAATACAGAGGCTTGTCTTTTCTGAGTAGGTAATACTGAGGACTCTGCTAGTAGAGAAACCTCCTGTACAGACTGTCTCAGGGAAGCTTCCCTTTCCTCAGTTTGCTCTAATAGGTCCATAGGTGCAACCCCCAAGCCTTGAGACTGTGAAATAGGTGTGGGGGGAGAGTTATCAGAATTATCCACGCCTTCAATTGGGGTCAGAGTAAATGGGTCTCCAGAAACTGTGATTTCTGCCTGTTCTGGCGTGTCATTAATCAGGTTTGTGGAGGGTAAAGTCTCCATACTAAGGTGTATATCTTCCTGGTGAAGAGAAAGGTCCCTTTCTCCTTCAACTTCAACCAAATGCTCAACTAGATCTTCAACTTCAGAGACACTATCAGTCTCTATAGCAGCTGCACACAAAGGCAATTTAGAAAATTGTTGCCCATCTACAGGAAAACTTTTCAAGTCCTTCTGTATAATGGCTGCTGCCTTAATGGCTGCTTGTTTAGGATCAGCTCCTTCCAAATTTTCCTGTCCAGGGGCCTGCTGCAGGTCACCCTCCTTCACAACAGGTCCCCCAAGGCCTTCAGCAACAGAGTTCACTAAATCTGCAGGAGTTGATGGGGATTCCTGGCTTTGAGAGGCAACAGAAGCACTCAGGCCTAGATCAGAAGTCTCCATTACAAAAGCTCTCAGGGAAAAACTAGGCCTCAGAGCCTGATCTAGATTTTCGTGTCGTTGCTCGTTTGAGCCCCCCCCAG